>NC_031965.2:38331297-38631297 GCF_001858045.2 Oreochromis niloticus
GAACACAGACTAATAAAACCACCATCTGAGCAACATGAAGTAAAAGTGGTTTTAGAAATAAATTTAGATTTAAATAGGATTTAGATTTTCAGGGTGATAAAATTCATCTTCCTCAGCAGCTGTCATATCTCCATTGCAAATGAAATTCTCAAAATTCTCCAACCCTGGAGCTCCGCCTTCTCGGACGGTCTGTTAGTGTCACAAAACGGCCGTAGGCTGAGTACCAAAAATCAAACCCACGTGCAAAAAACCCAAGGCGGAGGCTGAGGAAGGGGTTTAACAAAGGTTTATTGACTAACACAAAAATGACGTTTACGATAGTACTTGATTTAAGGCTTGACACATGGGGCGTGAGGGTCTTGGCCAGGGGAGAGGGATAAGCAAGGGGACAGGTCCAAGAAAGCAACGGCAGCTGGCTGGTGATTAGGTACGTACTGGAAGAGAGGAGAGCAGTGTTAGAGCGGTAGCCAACGAGGAGTTCTGGAGAGGGTGGAAGCTATGAAAATCTTCGTCTTACTGTGCAGGTGGGAGATGGAAGCGTTGAGGGAGAGGTAACGTGGTCCAGGTGGGTTTGGTGGTGTGTGGCAGCTGTCCTGAGCGGTGAAGGTCCCGAGGTGGTGTAAGGGCAGGAGGGCAGGCAGGTGAGGCAAGGAGATGATTCTGAAAGCAGGCAGGTTAACCAGAGTTCCAAGACGAGTGGTTCAGTGTGATGGAGTTTCCAGGAGTAACTAGAACACGAGATTACAAGGTTAGTAGAGCGCTTGAGATTCATAAACATGGAGCGTGAGGCCTGGTTACCAACATAAGGTAGTTGACGAACTGGGGAGGAAGCAGTGTCAGCAAGCAGCTTAAATCTTCAACCTGATTGCCTCAATCAGCTTCAGGTGAGGGAGGCTGTAGGCCCTGCCCATGGGTGGATACCAGAGAGGTCCAGACTTTCAGCTTGAATCTTACAGCCACACACCCAGACCATGACAGTTAGTACAGTGACCTCACAGCAGCCATATTTTTGGTCACATGATGTCATTGAAAATACTCCATAAGGCTCCAACAGCACAATCACGGTGCAGAGGTCCAGTTCAGGTGAAGCTAGCAGACCGCTAGCTGCTACAGCCACCTGTGTCAAAGAAGTCAGTGAGTCAGGGAGGCCACGCCCCTAATAATGCAAACCTTAAGCCTTAATACAATTTAAACAGGTGAGTTATAGAAACATTCTCCCATGTACAGAGACCAGCTACCAGGCTGTAAACATGTTTGTTTCTGCTGTAAAGTTTTAACATGGAAGTCTATGGGGACTGACTCACTGCTGCCTCTGCTGGACATTAGTGGAACTGCAGCTTTTAGTACAGGCATGTTTGCGTCTTTGGAAATGCTTGATGTAAAAGAGTGTTGAACTAGAAAATGACTGAGAATAATAAAACACTGAATGGTATTAATAACAACATTGTTTTTTCCTTCTGTAGTTTCCTTTGTACTGGTTCAGTTTTCCCGCCATCATGAAGGGCTGGATAGACAGAGTGCTGTCACAGGGCTTCGCTTTCTCCCTGGAAAAGATGTACGATAACGGGATATTCAAGGTCCGTTTCAACAGAGAACACCAAATCATTAGAAGGATGCAACAAATAACAACCAACTCCATTAATATCAGTCTGGATTTATCTATTTAACCTACATTTAGGTGGGACAGTAAGGTGATGCGCTCATGTGTCAGAGATAAAAAGCAAAAGACAACAAAGGAATTTCTGTACATATGTTAGAAAATTATTGGAAAACTTGGTGTTGATAAAATAAGGAGCTTTTCTTTGTGGACGTGTTTTGGTCTGGTTATCCAACTGTATGTTATATTTCCTCTAAGGATAAAAAAGCCATGATGTCCTTCACGACCGGAGCAACTCCGACGATGTTTCAGCCTGACGGCATCAACGGAGACATCAACGTCACCCTGTGGCCTCTGCAGGTGAGACACCTGAGAAAAAAACTTAAAATAAAGACCAAGAATTCACAACTTACTACAAACATAGTAAATTATTTTATTGATTAGCATGCACAACTATATGCAGTAAGATCCAGCAAGATGAGAAGTCAACACAAATCAAACTCAAATCAAACTAAAGAATTCCACTTCAAAAACTTCAAACTTCAGAATAGTAACAAAAACTCAGAGGATTCACTGTAATCCTAATCTGACATACAGAAACCTTTTGGAGGCAGATTGAATTGATCACAGCCACATCAGAGACGGGCCTGGCCCTCAAAGCTCATTATTTTTCAGTGTGTATGGTTACTGTAGTGAAGAGGCATATTTTATTCCAAAGGATTATCTTATTCTGATCCTAACAAGCAGCAGCGCACACAAAGGTACAAATGTGATGTAATGTGTCGGCTCATAAACCTTTGATAAACCGCTGCTGCTCCTCCAGTGTCCAGAAGCTGACTTTGTCCTCGTCCAAACACTGTCAGCCCATTTACCGCTGTTATCAGCTGACACAAACAGACATGCAGCCTCTGACAGGCAGGCTCTTTTACTCGTGCTCATGGAGCTGAACAGGAATAATTTGTGGACTGCTTCCACTTCAACTCCACTTTTTCTTATTTCCAGTCATAAGTCTTCAGTTCCAGTGATGGATGTCCACATTAAACGTGAGACCAGTGTGTGTAAAAGTAACGTCTGTGAGCCAAAAGCTGTGACAAGACTTTCACACAGTTTTTCTTCTTTCTACACTTTGAGCTGCGATAGAGTGGGGATGTTCCTAAAATTGTCATCTCAAGCACAAAATTATGAATGTGATTACAGAAGCCCCACCCACCTGCTCTTCTGGATGTGAGGAGCAGCCAATGAGAAGAAAGGGAGGAGTGAAATGACTTGTTTTAGCTGAGGGGCCCGGTGTAAGATAAAGGAGCACCTCTTATTCATGCAAAGCTACAATATGAAACACCAAGGAAAAAATATGAAGCTATAACTGAGCATGAGGAGTCTTTGAAAAGCAGCACCACTGCTGATGTGGGTGTGATTACATAAAAAATAGATAAGAGCCAGTCACCGAGCTGTTCGTATATGCAGTTCGAAAGTCCAAAGTTTTTTTGGGACTTTTGTTTCTCACTTTTTACCAAATAAGAAAAGCTGAAGGTAAACGTATAAATAAAGCTGAATCAAAGCAGGAACCCAGAATACAGAAAATCCATGAAGTGAATGAGAACAAGCATCAGTTGGTGATAAGACTGGGAGGCCAACAGCTGATGGCTAATGATTGGAGTGGAAACAGCTAGGTAACAAGAAACAGGTGAAAACAATCAAGGAAATAAAGAGCTACCAAAATAAAACAGGAAATGAGCACAGAGACAAAACCCTAGCACAATTAAAGTTAATAAAGAAGGGCATAAGAGGGAAAGCTACACAAATAACACTTAACAAACCCAAAGAATAATGCTTATGGAATAATCCTCCTCCCTCCCGCCTGCTTTTGCTTCTTCCAGAATGGGATTCTGCACTTCTGTGGATTTCAGGTTCTGGCTCCTCAGATTTTCTGGAGTCCAGCTCACTGTCCCCCAGCTGGACGGGCCGCGATGCTCGAGGGGTGGCGGACTCGACTCAAAGGACTACTTGCAGAAAATCCTTTGACCTTTGCCCCCTGTGAGCTCTTTGATCTCAGCTTTCAGGGAGGATTCTCACTTCGGCCGGAAGTGAAGGAGGAACTAGCAACGCAACCTCTCGGCATCTCCACAGGACACCACCTGGGGAAGCCGCTGCCGCCCGACAACCAGACCAGAGCTCCGGCCACAGAGGAAGACGAACAAGGCTGCGGGAAGAAGGCGCGTGCCTCCATTCGTACAGTGTAATTCACGTGTGGTTTTAGACACATTTACTGAAGTTTGAATAAAACTTTGTATTAAAGCACTTATTTTGGTGCAGGAGCCTTTTCTTTTATAATATCTGAACCCAGAAAGGTCTTTACTCTCAAAAAATATTCTTTACCTTCATAAACATGAAGCAATAAATTTGATTAAAAAGTAACGGAAATGTATAAAATAAAAGTTTTATTTATTGAAATAATCATCAAGGAAAATATGAATATTTCCTAATCAATAAAGTTTATTTGACCAGATTTCAGCTTTTAAAAAACACTGTTTTAGTGAGTCAGCTTTTGGTTTTTAAAATTCCCAGATTTATTCATGCCTTTGGTTTTTATTTATTTTGTAAAACTCTAAAACAGGAATGTCAAACATAAGGTCTGGGGGCTGAATGGGTATAGAAAAGTCTCCAAACCCAGGGCATAAGTTATTCAGCTTTTATTTGTATTTTCAGATTTTTTTTAAAATTATTTTACTGACAAAGGCCTTGCCCACAGCCATTCATAAAAAACCAAAGGATTTAAGTAATAGATAGAAAAACAGAAAAATATTTTTTATCCATAAATTTCAATTATTTTTTTCTTCTTTAAATATAAACTTTTAGTCAGTTCAAAATTCAAGACAGTCTTGGAAAGAAGCTACCAGAGCTTTTTCTGTATGTGGTCCATGATATAAAATGAGTTTGACTCCCCTGCTATGTGAGATTGAGGACAGATTAGTTCTATGTTACTCGAATAAAAAGAGAAGAAAAAAAAGCAATGACACGTTTCTGATTGCAACACCTGGAGCTACAGAATTACAAAGGCCATGGATTTGTAGTTGGAGGGTGTTCTGGGTCTCTGCTTTCAAAGCAAAACAGGAAGATAGATATTTATTCATTTATATCTTAGTATCACTGTAATTAATTATTGTAGAAGTCTTAGCCCTGTCATGACGCCATAAAACATTCTTAATACTCAGCATTTGTTAACGAAAGCAATGGTTGCATTTAGGGGATTTAAACTGCGCATGTCTGTGGGAACTGCTGTAATGCTGGTTGTGTTTATGTTGTAGCGAGGAGAAATAGATATGACTGCATATCACTAATAGGGGGGTTGCGAGCCTAAAACTAGCATGTGAAATGTTAATATCGGCTTATACATACAGTGAAATTGAAACATTTAATCTTACGTAGGTCTTATGTGGTTTTTAGCCTAGTTATGATGCATTTCGTCATTGCTTGTTCGTTATTATTTACGTTTACAGAGTGAAAGAGTCGAGAGTACCGTCTTTCTCTCCCCCTCTACGTGGCGGAATGGTAGGGTCCTTGGTAACGTCACGGGCTGGGCGGGGCTCAGCAGGCTGATCGTGAAGAAGAGGATTGTTGCTGTTGTTGTTGTTGTTGTGTAGCTGGAGCGCTGGGAGGTGCTGGGCCGTCTGTTCGTTAATTTGAGGTTCAAACCGAGAGGACAGCGAGCGGAAAGATTGTTGAGCCCCAAATTTAACCGTGAGTCGCGTTTACAGCCCGCTGCACCCGACGAGAGGAGCCCGGAAACGGCAAACATGAAATGGATGTTCAAAGAAGACCACTCTTTGGGTAAGAATGGAGGCGATGTTCTGATTAGTGAGGGAAAATGGTTATGAGTTGTTATTATTATGTTATAAAAGTTTATCTGTTTATTCTTCCGTATTGGAGTTAATGTGGGCTTTAAAGTTTCTAAGGTGTCGCTGATAAACGGGCCCTGCGGGGAGCCGGGCCTGTCCTCCAGGCATTTGTCCATAGAGGAGCCAGCGATCCATTAGCGGGGAAATACAGGTGTAAATACTGATGTCCGCTCCAGTTAACGTTAATTTCGAACCTGTAGTATTAAAGCCGTGTACTGGGCTCGTGGAAGGGAACAAACCATCGCGTTTTTGTTGTTAACACGACGACCAGGCTAATCGTGTATGCTGGCTCAGCAAGTTGCTAGTCGGGCCTCGCCTCTGCTCGCAGTTCATCAGCAGCTGGATGACCAAACAGCTCTAACACTACAGGCCAGCCGCATGCATCACAGCTGGAAAGATTTCAGGGATCATTTAAAGAGAGTTAAAGAGGTGCTCAGTTACAGGTGAAGTACAGTAAAGTAAATCAAGGTAATCAGGAAAACTCACTCAGTGAAGTACTGAAAAGTGCAGGAGCACATTCCCTGTGATTGTGTTACTGTGATATAGTTTTACATCCATTAATTTCACATAAAAATATTATATTATTGTATAATTATGCATTAGTAATAAATGTTGTGTAAGCTGACTTTTACCAGTAGTTGAAACTTATCATGAAATATTATCTGTAGGTTTGAAAATAGTACAAGTCTCTCCATTAAGAAAGATTACAACAAGCACACGTTGGTGCATGTGAAGACCCAACCCCCCAAATTCCGGGAGCTTTTCTGGGGGTGGGGCTTGCACTGCTGATATTAAAAAGGGAAATTGATTTAGGTAAAAAAAAAACAACAACAACAAAAAAGCAGTGGTAACGTTTTATGTCAGTTATCAACGTTGTTATAATAAAAGCTTAAGAAAGTATTTATGGTGCTTTCTTTCAAGCTAACCCTATTCAGGGTTTGTAGTCAAATGACTGTTAACCTGTCCACCATTTTGGCATTGTGGTGCTGTAGGGTGGCGTGAACAAGGTCACACGGTCCTAGATCAATGAGGGGACTCGTTGGAGGTTTACAGTACACGGTGCTACCTGTACAGACCTTCCTGCGATTTTTTTTGGTTGCTACAACATCGCCCTAGTCACTGTTTGGAAGGAAGATTTCTAGCAAAGCTGTAAAAATGAGAAAAATGCAAAAAACAAAAGTCAAAACCTTTACAGGGAAGGTGAATATTTCTGGGTTGTGTTGCACTTTGTGTTTCACTACAGCTCAGGAAGTAGTTAGCGAGGGTTTGCAGTTAATTCAGTATCTTCCATGCAAACTAGAAGCAACTACAACAATTAGCATGTCTATGGCGGCCAACTGTGAAACCTGAACAGGAGCTCAGGGCACCCCCGGTGCTTCCTGTGAACGATAAGATGTGGTTCCTGCGGACTCATGCCAAGCGCTGTTTCAACCAGCTGACCACAAACCGCGATAAAGATTTTTGTCCATTTGTGCTCATTCATCTTTAATTTATGTGACACAGTGAAAACAAATGATCTGAAGGAAAGGAGCTCTTGAACTGTTAGAAACGGGAGTGATTATTTTACTTTTGTGCAAATATTTGCCAGAATAAATACTTGCAGGAATGCATGCGGCGTGATATCATAGAGGCAACATGGGAAGGTTTTATTAAAGATTCAGTGCCTGCATGTTCTTCTTCTGAGTGAGCGGATCGAAGGTGTTCAGGCAGTCAGAGCTGGTGTTAACTGACAGCAACGCCACCGTCAGATATCGATCTCTGTGCATAATCAGCAGCAGGAAGTGCCGAGAGCTGTCTGTGGAAGGTTTTTTCTAAACAAACCTCTCTGAAGAACTCCTCACATAACCTTCGGGGACCTAAAGACTTAAACTGAAGAAGTCAGCTGGTTTTTGAAATGTAGCTTTTATTGATTAAGGAAGGCTGATATTTTTGGTACATGTAGACAAACTGCTGAAGCTAGCCTCCACACCACAGGGGGCGCTGCAGGGAGCAAAAGATTGCCTTTGCATTTAGAAAGTTACTGAAAATCTTTTTCACTAATTGAAGTGGACTTAAATCTGCATTTGTTAATCCCTGTCATATATCTACTGCTCCTGGTGGATGTTCATATTAAACAAGACTGTATGAGATAAAGAAGGCTTATTTTGAACTGTGAATCATGCAAAGCCGTAGAGCAATATAAATATGTTGAAATAAGTTGAACATTAGATTGCAGTGAATAGCGGCTCTTTCTAATGTCTGTTTTCAGTTATTTGTTGCTTATAATTTGCATCTGTTTGATCGTTATTGTAGTTTTCTGTCTTTTTAATCATGTTTGTTTCTGTGGTTTAATCAAGGGAGAACTCTGGGTCAGTTTCTTGTTCCATTATTGTTAAAATAATAATAATAATTTTCTTCATAGTTTCATTTTGGTTAACTTTCATTCGCCATTTTTTTAATTTTTTTTAATTTCACTTTGAAACAGCCTGAGGTGCCGAGAAACACCCATCAGACTAACCCGCATGTTTCTGTGTCTCCTGCAGAACATCGATGCATAGAGTCAGCCAAAATCCGCAACAAGTACCCTGACCGCGTCCCGGTGAGTGAGCACGACGACACGTGGGCGGCTGCTTCTGCAAGTCGGCCAGTTCACTGATGATGAAATGTGTGTGTTGTTGCGTTCAGGTGATCGTGGAGAAAGTGTCGGGATCACAGATAGTGGACATCGACAAGAGGAAGTACCTGGTCCCCTCTGACATCACAGTGGCCCAGTTCATGTGGATCATCAGGAAACGCATCCAGCTGCCCTCGGAGAAGGCCATCTTCCTGTTTGTGGATAAGACGGTGCCTCAGTCCAGGTGAGCGACCTCGTTTTCTGTTTTTTTATTATAAAGTAATATAATGAGATCTTAAATGACCTCGCTCTGTTACTTCAGGTCGTGTGAGGGTTTAATGTTTGATTGTAAACTGAATATTGTTGGCCGGCACCGTTAACCATTTCAGTTTTAAAGTTCTTTAGATAAAATTCAATTCAATTTTATTTATACAGCGCCAAATCACAACAACAGTCGCCTCAAGGTGCTTTATATTGTACAGTAGATCGTACAATAATAGATACAGAGAAAAACCCAACAATCATATGACCCCCTATGAGCAAGCACTTTGGCGACAGTGGGAAGGAAAAACTCCCTTTTAACAGGAAGAAACCTCCGGCAGAACCAGGCCCAGGGAGGGGCGGGGCCATCTGCTGTGATTGGTTGGGGAGAGAGAAGGAAGACAGGATAAAGACATGCTGTGGAAGAGAGACAGAGATTAATAACAGATATGATTCGATGCAGAGAGGTCTATTAACACATAGTGAGTGAGAAAGGTGATTGGAAAGGAAAAACTCAATACTGTAAACTGTATTTATTCCGTTTTGGCTCTCAGCACTCGGCCGTCATAATGCTGCACGTCTCAGTGTTTCAGTGTTAGTGGGTCAGTTTCCACGGTTTCATAGCTCTGTCTCCAGGTCTGCGTATTCTAATATGAAAAAAATACACAAACTATTTTTACACCTGTTTGCCGAGTTATAAACGTTTCCTAAAAATCTTATTTATAGCATGAATTATATGTACAAGCGGTTAACCTACGCTCCCTGCTGGACAGGGGAAATAAGTGAACTGACTGCTCGACTGTCAATAAATTTAAAAGAGACACACAGACAAACATCGGTGTCTTCAAACAAGAACAAATCAGGTGCAAATGAATGATAAAGAAAATCAAAAAATGAGACTTGAAAATGAGAATTGGTGTTGGGAATGTTTAAGGTGCAGGTAGGGAGGTGAGCATCTCCTGGGACTCCTTTGAACATCTGGTCATTCACCTGTTTTATGATTACTGGTTATTTTAAACTGTCATTGGACTCTGCGTAATTCCTGGCTTTGTGTTTTTATTCTTAGGCTCTACCAGAGTGGCTTTGCATGATTTACAGCTCACAATAATCCACCTTTATCTTATGCAGCAGCCCCTCAGTCCGTCTGCATTAGCTCCTCCCTCTTTATGTAATCTTTTTTCTGATTGGCTGCTTCTCACAAACAAACCACCTCAGGTGACCATATTAGGAACGTCTGCTCTTTATGTGCTAGTGTGCGTCACTCCTCCAAATGTTCACAGATTTCTGGTGTTATTTATGAAAAAATGCTAATCAGGCGGATTTGTCTTTGTCTTTTCTGCGGTGGATTGTTTTCTTATTTGGTGTTCAGTGACGACGTTGCGTCTCCCTCCATGTTTCAGCATCAC
Organism: Oreochromis niloticus; assembly: GCF_001858045.2. NCBI lineage: Eukaryota > Metazoa > Chordata > Actinopteri > Cichliformes > Cichlidae > Oreochromis > Oreochromis niloticus. Next base: position 38,341,051 of record NC_031965.2, read on the forward strand.
GATGGGGCAGCTGTACGAGAAGGAGAAGGATGAGGACGGCTTTTTGTACGTGGCCTACAGCGGGGAGAACACCTTTGGCTTTTAGAGGAAAATAAAAGCTGCCTCTCGTGACACCCACCCACATCCAATCACAGCCCTCACTTGGCCCCTGGGAGACAGCGAGGGAAATTCAGAGACTGGAACAGACACGGATACGCATTGGGAGACTCCGGCGTGCTTGTCCCGGCTCATGTCTCGCCTCCTCTTTACAGATCCAGTGTGTCACATTTCAGTTACTCTTTGTTCGATGTTGTGATTTGAGTGTTTTAGTAGGAACCTTGATTTATTATTATTGTTATTGATTGTTTCCACCTTTTAAAAGTGACATGAGTGAATGACTTTTGCTTTCAGTTGTGCTTTCTTCTTTGAAGATGATATTTAAAAAAATGAATTATTTGACGGTAAGGTAGCTGGATGACCTAACCAATAAAAAGCCAAAAATAAAGCCTGGGCACCTTCCTCATTTCTTCAAACTGTGTGTGTTATTTGATGCAAACAGGGGGTCATGTGACTCTTCAGCACAAAATGATCCCCATGAGTGTCGCCGCCACTCGAGCTGTTAACCGATGACACAACAGCAACAAAAAACATAAAAAATACAACATTGTTACAAATGAGACGAGATTGATGCTGCAGAAAATCACAGAGCGGTGTAATTTCAGATAGCTTTTGTTTCCCTGAATGAATGAAATGATCAATTAAAAGTGTATTTTGTATTTGCTCAGGTTAAGATTTGTTTGATGGTCTGGAGCGTGCATGTGTAACAAATATCCAGAAACCCCCCCACAGAAGTGAGGAAGAATGCTCACGGCACTGAGGATGATCCTAATGTCGCGCTGATAATACGCTCAAAATAATCTCTTTTCAGACTTGTTGTCTGAAACAGTTGTGATGATTCACTGAGCTTTGACTCTTTGCTCCTTGGTTTGAGTGAAATCTGATTGTAAAGAGTTGCTGTGGAACGCTTTAGGAGGAAACGTAGTTTCTTTTTGTTTGGTGTCATTTATTACTTGTGTTGTGATTTTAACCTTTGATACTTTCAGTCTCGTTATTGCAAAACATTCATTCATTTAGTAGTTTTCACTTCCTGTTTAGAGTTTCTAATCGTGACATTTTATGCTGCACAAAGTGCCATGACCTCTTCTGTGTGATGAAGTTGCCGCGATGATTTCTGGATAAAACCGACCAGGGACACATGAAAGTTCATGGAAGCACGTCTGTGTGCTGAGTTCTCATACTTGGTATTAGCAGCTCAAATCAGGAACCAGACACTCGATATCTGAGTGAGGGTGTGAGAATGTGGTTACCGACTTCTACGAAAGCAAAGAAGTTTGAAAATGCAAAGTACTGAACTCAGCAACTCCTTCACTCACTACATTTATTATTTATTATTTTACAGAGCATTTTAACTCTTTAATGTCACTTTAAATGATTTTACTTTTTTTGGAATGATCAAATTCTTCTTTTTATATTATTAACTACATGTAACTATAGCGGCCACTTTATGTTTCTCTCTCTTCACTGTGAAAACTAAAGAAAATACAAAACAGTTTACAGCATAAACATCTCAGATGTTTCAAACATTCCCGTGTTAGCGTCCATAAACACTCTCAAGCTAGCACAAAAAAAAAGAAAAGAAAAGCAATAGACCATGTCCTGTTACTGTCAAGCACATAAACAACATTATGTACAAACTAACATCATTATTTAAGACATTTGTAATCATTTCCAAAAAATGTGAAATACACACAAAACCTACAACAGAAACATATAAAACACTTTTATTTAACTACCTAAAACTAATTCATGATCAATCTGTGTAAAACTGTGTGTTTCTCTGTGTATTTGTATTCTTCTGGTTTCACTTCCTCGTCTAATGTCTGCATCCTTTCTCTGAATTTTAAGGATACTCGGGAGTAAACAAACCAAAGTTCCTCTTTCTCTAAATAACATCTGATCTCTAAAAGCTGCTGAAGCGACGCTGCTCGTCTTTGTTTTCATCACTCGTGTCGACAGCTTTCAGTTAAAAATCTGTAGAACGACAAATCTAAACTTTTACTTTGACAAAAATGTGCAAAAACAGCGAAATAACAATAAAATCCATCTTTTATAATTAAAAATAAATGTTAGAAGATGCGGCTGCTGATGGCGCAGACACAAAGGTCCCAAAAGTATACGGCAAACACTGGTTTATTCCAGCTTTGGGTCTTTATGAAAGTGATGTTTGTGATTATTATTATAACATAATATTTTTATAAAATGGGTGTATGTCTTCATGACTCACAGCTGCTCTAAATAAAAGACTCAGTGGGCTTTAAAGAGTACAAAAATAAATCTTTTATTGTGAAAGGTGGAGCAATAATGAACAGACATTTGAAACGTTCAGTCACAGCACTTGGTTTATCTCATAAAAAACATTGAGGAGAAAAAACTTTAAAGGTTTTAAACTAGAAACATTTCTGTGTAATCATCATTAATGATCAAAGTTCTGCAACAGTTTAAAACACACGAGAGCAACAAATAACTTTATCAGATTATTAATGTAGAAAAGAACCACTTTGATCATTTCTGGGATTGCAGACTCAGGTGGTTGTGGGCTTCAGAGTGGTGGACGAGAAGTTTTTCTTCATTTCTTTAGTGGTTTCAGGTTTCAGAGTGGTGGGCGCTGATCTTTTCTTGAATTCTTCCAGATGCATCTGTGCATGTTTCCATTCAGGATCAAGGCAGAACTTCTTCTTCTTCAGAGTAGTGACGCTGCAAGAAAGACATGATACACAGTGTTAATGCACACGTCACAATATCACAAACAGGGCCAATGATGGAAAGAAGCTGAAAAATAAGTCACACAGCAGCCAGTTTAATTTTTCTCAGTACTTATTATTACCAACCGATGATGAACACACAGAAGACAATCAAATCTACTGGGTTTCAGACTGGTGGAGCCCAAACATGGAGCCAAAAGTGAGTGAACATTGATTTTTCATAATAAGAGCCTCCCAGCGCTAACTGCATTTGTGTAATCCTATTTCGCGATTTCACAATAACATACTACAACTGTCTCAATCAGAAGACTGAGATTTTTATTTTACCTCTAAAGTCAAAATGTTCTAAAATCCTCTTTAAGTGCAACTCCTCCCAAATTCGATGCCACCTAAATGAACTAAAACATCGAACATATTTAACGCAGGTTGGCTGCACTTTACATTTCAGCCTGGTTTCTGGTCCACGATGAAAAGAGTTCATTTGGCTAAAACCTGAACTTGGAAATATTTCAGCTGCAGTGCACTACATCTGGACAGAGACCTGCAACACTGTGACTTTCATGTACTCACATGATTGCTTCTCGATTGCAGCCGCTGGTCTTCATCACGTTCGTCACCTTGTCCACTGGTATGTGGATTTTATTAGTGACGGCCTCGCAGCATTTGACATCTTTTATCACCATGTCTATACCGACTGGCACTGTGAACACACACACAGAGTTAATACGAGTACAGCTCAGACTCACGGTGCTCAGGGGTCAAAGGTCAGCGGTACTCACTGGCAGAGCTGTGCTTCAGGAAGCAGGTGAGCGTCAGGACTGTGAGAGCCAGCAGAGTCTTCATGGTTCCCGACACAGACAGATGTTCTTCTGTTTGAATGTGCAGGGCTGATGTGCTCTGACCTGCTCTCTGCTCCCTTTATATCCACCTCCCACGTCCACATTCATGGCTCAGTGTGTTCTAAGAAGTCACGCTTCCCCTTTGGTTCCACTTCTTCTCCTTTCTGACAGGATTCAGAGAAACCCCTTACAGAGGATTTCTTTTTTAAATGATGCTGAAACCCCCAAAGAAAATGCAACGAAATCTCATTTTACTTTTAACTGGTGCAAAAATCTGTCTTTGCATATCACATTTGATCTATTTCTCATTTTTCTTATTTCTCTCATTTGTTGTCAATAAATCAGAGAAATAAACTCTGAAACGCCGGCAGAGCTTTATGTGAAAATTATAAACTGATCGGTCTGTATTGGCAGAACTCATCCGATTCCTACACATCCAATAACCCACAGTGACAGACGACAATGACATGACCCTGTTTGAGTAAGTACTCTGGTGACAGTAGGAAGGAAAAACTCCCTTTTAACAGAAATAAATACCGGGCAGAACCAGGCTCAGAGAGGGGAGGGTCAACCTGCTGGGATTTCTCATTTTAAATAAATACAAGTCCTTCCACCGTTTCATTAGAAACATTAAAAACGTTTCCTTTGGGACCCTCTGACCGCAGAGCCCGGTGGGGCCGCTGCCTCGACACTGCTGGTAGATGCAGAGGAATGAGTAGAAATGATCATAGCAGCTATGTTTAATATGTTTGATATGAATTTAATTTTATAAAGCACATAAAGTACAAGTTGTAGTGCAGTAGTAATGGTAGTAATACTGTTGTAATGAATAGTGATACGGGTAGTATTAGCAGAACAAAGTCACAGTACTCCAGACCGTCAGCATGAACTCTGTGAGGTCGGAGCACAGATCACAGATCTCTGTTATTTTCTTTCATTTTCAGCGTGTTGAGTCTGAAACATAAAGCACGCGCACCTGTCCAGGTACTCACAGGCTGCACCGCTGTAGGGTGACGTTGTGAGTTGCCTGGCGGTTTTCACTTCCTCGTCCACTTCCACCAGAAAAACGTTTCGGTGAATCTGTTTTCACACTTTGAGAAAACCCGCACATTTATTGTGACTGTGTGCAATTTTGTGTTTCTACTTCCTCATTGTGGTGAGCTCATTTAGGAGGCAAAAGGAGAGAAGTGAAAGAAAAACAAGCGTATTTCCTCTTGTTGACTTTCATCATGAGCTTAAATGTGTTCATTTAACTTCAGAGGGAATTTTATTTGTCTTATTCATTATTTTATATTTGTTTGGATTTTCAAAATAATGTGCTTCATGTTTTATTTGATCTCATTTTATTTTGGTATTTTTATTGTGTCATACATTAATATTCATTTACTTAAATAAACCTCTGTTTGCTGTGAGACATCAACTCGTTTAAAAGTAGAAAACGTATTTTTCCTCACTGGTGTTTGACACTGTGTCTGATGCTCTTTGAGTTTCTGATGTCTTTTTGGGTCATGACTCCATATATTTAATAATGAATATGTTAATATTGCACCTGTGTGTTTAAATGTGCTTTTTAATAAATCAGAGTTTGAGTTTGGGACAGTACATTATGTGAAATGTTTGGAATATACCTGCTGAAAGGTGCACCGGCAGACTTCAAATATGATATACAGTCTCTCCATAGTGAGGGAAACAAACACATGACCTGCAGGCCAGCATTTTGGTGCAACCAGCAGATTCCTTTCTTTTAGTCTGAGCCTATCAGCGTTGCAATCAACTCACTAAACAGAAGAGAACAAAAGGACCGGTCCCGCTAAATGTCACGCACGCAGGTGATTCCGCCCCATCTCACATTGTGCGTCAGAAAGCTTTTTCTGAAAAAACAGGGCTGTTGCTTGTTTTGATTGGACCGCAGCCAGGCTCGCTGCAGCCAAAGCCCTAAAAGCTGTGTCCTGGTTGCTAAGGTGTTGAGTCACCCAGAATTCACTGGTTGCATTAGTGACGATATCCAAGTTATAACAAGAGGAAACTCCGTCCTTCCAGTGGTGACTAAAGGGATGTGCGTCTGCCAGGAAAGCGGGAAGTAAATAATTTAGAGCAGAATAGAGTGAGACGTCTCGTCAGTGCGTCAGCTCCATGAGCACAGCTAACCCGACCTGCGTCTTTAAGCAGTCAGTGTCATTTTCCTGCAGCGGCATTCATTTAATTTTCACTCTTATCTTTGTAAAGAGATAAGCAGCAGTTTTGCTAGGAAACCTGGCAACTCCAGTTTTTCCTCAACATGAAACAGAAATTTTTTCATCTCTGTGTAATTCCTGCAGACCAGGCTGTGTGACCATCACATCAGTGAAACTGAAGGAATGTCTAAATGGAAAAAACAAACCAAACACTTTCCCAGCAGTGAGTCAGTCCCCCAGACTCTCGTGTTCAAATGTCCAAATTTACAGCAGAAATTAGCATGTCATGTGGGGACGTAACACAGCTATAAAAACCGTTTCGGTCTCTAAAGATAATTTCCCCTTCCATAACAGCAGGCACACTGCACCACCTTTTCTCCAACAGGCTTCATCAGGGCCAGACTTAGGGAAGGGCAGCTGTCTGCTTACACCCTATGACAGAGAGAAGACAAAACTTAACGACATGCAGTACTGCAGGCTTCAAAATAGAGACAGTGTCTGTCTCCTAAAGAGGGGCCGAAGCTGAAGGCTCTGCCTCCCATTCTACTTTTAAATACTCTAGGAACAGCAAGTAAGCCTGCAGTGCGAGAGCAAAGTGCTCTAATAGGGTGCTATGGTACTGTGAGGTCTATCACTGGCATTTTGGATCAGCTGGAGTCTTTTGAAAGAACTTTAAGGATAACAAACTTCACGTCAAATTGGGACACACCCCCTAGGGTGGTTGAGAATGACCAAGCAAAGATCCTGTGGGACTCCCACATACAGACGGACAAAATGATCATGGCTAACCAACCGGACATAGTGGTGGAAGACAAGCAGAGGAAGACGGCTGTAGTGATAGATGGAGTGATACTGAATGACAGCAACATCAGGAAGAAGGAACACGAGAACCTTGAGAAGGACCAAGGGCTCAGAGAAGAGCTCGAGAAGATGTGGAGGGTGAAGGTAATGGTGGTCCCAGTGGTAGGGACCCCCAAACTGGGCGAGTGGCTCCAGCAGATCCCAGGAACAACATCAGAGATCTCTGTCCAGAAGAGCGCACTCCTAGGAACATCTCAGATACTGTGCAGGGCCCTCAAGCTCGCAGGCCTCTGGTAGAGGACCCGAGCTTGAAGAACAGATCGCCTGCAGGGGTGAGAGGGGAGTTTTATTCATATTTCCATTTTATTTAGATTTACAAGTTTAAAAAAAATCCTGTCAGTTATTTTTATTTTATTTAAATTTGTTCTTTTAGTGTAGTTTGAATTAACTATAATAACCTGGTTAGGCAGACTCCTGACATGCATAAACTTCCTTGTCTTCAAACCTGTATTCTCTGTAATGCCCAGCAGGGGGCGAGTCGACTGCTGCAAAGAGTCAGATTACACCGGTCTAAAAAACAACAACAACAAAAACACATTTTTCAGCTGCATGGGATATTTTGGGTAAATTGTTTTTTAGGGTGCTGAATCCAAAAATGATCTCCATTTCCCTCCATCACGTAGAGTTTTTTTGCAAAATACGAGGAGTTTACATTAAAAAAAGCACAACAGCGATGAAAAATATCAATAATTTATTACTATTAACTATGCACACTTTTTCTGAGATTCTTTAGCTTTGGCTATGAACAAAATAAACCTTTTGGGACACGATCGTCTGAGCTCCTCACATCGGCAGACCCACCGTACCCTCCCCCCTCCTACTGACACCCCTCAATTCCTCACATTTTCTAGTTGTATGTCTCACTCTTAGAAACATTACACTAATTTAAGGAATCCTTATTGGATATGGTTTTTTGATTCAAGTATAGGATACCAGATTTCAGTTTAAAAAGGTTAATTACAGTAAAAACATGAGTTTTTCAAGAAAACCTGATGAGGTGGAACTTTTAGAATATTTTTCCCGGTTTCTGTGAGTAAAAATCTATAAGAAACAGTCAAAAAATCCTGTGCAGTGTTCTGTTTGCAGACCTTTGCTATTTGGACGTCAATAAGAAACTGAGCCTGCTGCTTCCTTTATCTGTGACCTCAGATTAGGTTATTTTCCATTGGATTTATGTCAGCGCACAGTAACGTTTCACTCATTCTGTAAATGACGGCTTACTGAAAATGAACAAAATTTCTGCATTACTCGAATGTTCACCCATCATTCTTAATTTCTTGGACAGTTTAATTTCACCTCCTAGCCCTCTTCACAAACTTCACCCTTTGATGCTGTAGTACAGGAAGATGGAGTCGCAGGTGTTGACTGGAATGCCCCTGAAACTCTGCCACCTTGGCTGGATATTTTGCAGAAAGTCCCACGTCACATTCCTGTAGGTACATCACCCTGACTGAAACAACAGAAGGTCGTTCATGTCTGCATCACTGCGTCATAGTGTGCATGCAGTATGCTGCATGCACATGAGGGAAAATCTGCAGAAATGCCTCAATATCATTACATATTTAAAGTATGTAAATATGCAAAGAATCCCAAACAGCCCTTCTTGGTTTTATCCACAGTTTGTGCTTTTCATGAATCATAGCGGTTAGACTCTGTTTGCCTGAAACACTGAATTATAGACAAACCTAAAATTGCTGACACTAAACAGCCTTTTACACACATCTAAAGCTTCCATCACTGTTACATTATTTCGGTAAATTTTGCCTGTTCCTCTTCCTTTTCCACCGACACCAGGTAAGCAGTGCGCCTGGGAGGTTAGGTGCTTTATAAGAGTAAATTCCTGCCTCAGATATTCACGAGTATCCATTGGGGCATACATAAGTGTTTAAAGGTTATACTTCTGTTCCATATATATATGCATGATTAAAAAAAATGCAAACCGTATCAGACACGTGCAGGATTACTGAGTGTGAGATTACAACATTTCTGACATGCTAGCAGCGAAAACAACAGAAAGGAATATTAAAAAAAATCTGAGGATTAGATTCAAAACCCAAAACAATGACAGTGAGAATCAATCATCCTGAATCATTGCAGGTGCCCGAGCGATGATGTAAGTGTGGAAAACCCATCGTGCCCGCAGTATTACATGCCCTGGTTTCCTTGTCACTCACAGAGAGGAAGTCAGTCAATGGGAGTGAAACGGTTCAAAGAAGCAGGAAGAATCAGCCTGTTAATTCTAATCAGACACGTATCCTCTTTCCTCTGTGGGACAGTGATGTAATGAACAGGTTTGACACATAAGTTATTTATAGAATCAGTGGAGGAAGCTGCTGAAATTATTTGTTTTTTATTCAGCGTAATTGTTAATTGTTAGACTGGTTTTGTGTGAAGACATCCAGGCTTTGACAGCAGGCTGAGGTGAACTATTAGCTACTGCCTGTGTTTTTGAAGATTTAAGACTTTTAGAATCTCAACACAAGGGCGCAAAGCACAAACAAACTCGTTTCAAGTTAGTTTTAAACTTAAAGTTAGGATGTCTGACAGGCTGATCCGGCAGGGGAGCTCTGCTTCTAAATACAGGCAGCAAGGCTTTATAGTGAGAGGGAGGAGACTGCGGCGGCATTGCATCACCTCGCTGGTTTCTGTGCCAAAAAGCACCGCCATAAACACGAAGAGCACATAGAGTAAACAAGGAAACTCTAGCGTAAGACTTATTGTGATAACCGAGGCTGGATTTAATCAATAACTTGTAAAAGTGCTGTTACAGTTTCACTTTGAATCATTCAGCTGAAGGCCCGTACCCTGTACGTTTACCTTAATAAAGAATCCCAGAAGGATCTTAAAGAAATTTTAAGCTGAAAGTTTGCAAGCTTTGTTTGCCCTGAATTTTACCCCACAGGTACCATACAGGCTTCCCTCTCTCCTTGTCTGCTGACTGCACTGAGGGCTTCAGAAAAGCTTCCAGCAGCAAATCTACCCTTAAAAACACAGGTGGGAAGTGAATAACTTGCTCTTATCTTGGTGTGACAGAGCTGACGTCACAGAGACCCAAACATTAGAGAAAAAACTGTCTGAAACGTTGATGCTGAGCCCGTGGATAACTGCTATAGACTGTAGCTGTGTCCCAATTCATAGGCCGCATCCTTCAGAGGCCGCATTTGTAGACCAATTACGTCACAGCGATGGGACGAAGGCTGTCCAAATTCGAAGACTCCGACAAATACGTCCTCCTTTTCCCCAGATTTGAAGGATGGGTCGGGTGTGTCCTTCGTAGCCCACCATATCCCATAATTCATAGCGCGGCCCAGCCACTTCCAGTTTCCAACAATGGCGGCAGCTACTTAATTTTAATACTACTCTTATTACTCTTTCTGGGTCAGAAAATAAACTTTTAAGATATTTTCAGGCGAGAATGTAGCTGTGTAAACTTCAGATATCAGCTCGGTTTATCGAGACATCATATTTAAGACATCTGTTACCCACCAGCTCGGAGCTGACCATGAGGTCAAGGCTCACTAGAGCCGACGATAACAGCGAACTCCCGGCACATTGTTTTCAGACCCCCGCGGTCTTTTACTACTCAGGTTAAACATGATATAAGTCACTCAGATAACTTAAAAATGTTATTGTTTGGCTTTTTTCAGTGTTTTATTTGTTCCTGAGTAAATCGGCTTGGCTGAGATTAAAGTTCTAGTTTTCACACAACTGAATAAACGTCAAACGGAAATCTGATTAATCAGAAATGTGAGATGGTCGAGAATTTACTCCAGTGTCCTGTTATACTGAGGAAGCAAGGAGCAGACGGCTGAGTTGATTAAACTCTACAAAGACAGCGGTGACGCAAATCTGAAGGCCAGACCGTCCCATTTCACAGCCTCACACTTCCGGCTTTCTGTATCTTCGAAGGACCCGGCCTTCGCAGTCTACGTGGGCCTCACGAGGATGCGGACCCTGAATTTGGACACCGCATGTATGTAAAGGATGGAATTAGGCACCATCTTTAGTCAACAACTGATTTTGGACTCTGCAGTCGGTCACATGAACATTAGCAGTGTGGCTGCTGCCGTCTTTTGAAGCCAGAAGTGACCACATTTGGATGACAGGATGGCGTGCTAAGTTACCAGCTAACTCCAGTTAGCTCACTCCACAAGCTGCATTAATTTAAAAGGCCAGTAAACCAGGATAGCTAACAAACTGTCAGTCACACGTGTCCATCAGGTTTTCTACAGTCTACCATGTACTTACAGTCTGTGTTGTAATATAAATGCAGTCCACCCACATTCAGGGGTGAGGGGCAGTGAGCGCGCCCAGCACAGTCAAACCCTGCAGTCTTTGTTTGCTGTGTTTGATCTGAGGCGACACTCAAAATTCATGCATTGCACAGTGACTTGGTGTGTGTAATGTTCTGCATGTGAGTGAACAAAGTCTTAATCAGAGTTTTTCAGAGAGTCCTGGACAAACACCAGGACACTCGAGCTGCACGAGTTTAGGCCGCCCTGTGGTATCCATGGTTACCGAGTTACAGCGGGAGTTCAGAGCTGCTGAATGGAAGAGACCCATCATCTCGGTTCACTCTAATGGGCTACGTTGTACTGCAGTGGTGGATCGTGGAGCCTCACAGTAGTTCCGAAAGTTATCCCCATATGCTAGCCGTGCCGCAGAGGCACAAGCTATGTCCCAATTCATAGGCTGCATCCTCCTTCGAAGTTATCTAAGTGACTTATATATCATGTTTAACCTGAGTAGTGAAAGACCGCAGGGGGTTTGAAAACGATGTGCGGGGAGTTTGCTGTTCTCGCCCCGGTCAACTATCGAGCTGGTGGGAAACAGAAGTCTCCGAAAACGTTGGAGCACTTTTGCAAATATGCAATGTCTTGATAAACCGAGCAGATATTTGAAGTTTATACAGCTACATTCTCGTGTGACACAGAAAGAGTAATAAGAGTAAAATTATAGTTTAAGTAAATAACTAAGTAGCTGGCGCCATTGTTGGAAACAGGAATCGGCTGGGCAGCGCTATGAATTCTGGGATAGGTTGGCCATGAAGGATACACCCGACCCATCCTTCAAATCTGGGGAAAAGAAGGACGCATTTGTTGGCTGCATTTGGAGCAGCCTTCGAATCGGGTCAGCCTTCGTCGCCTGACTGTGATGTAATCGGTCTACAAATGCGGCCTCCGAAGGATGCGTCCTATGAATTGGGACATACCTAAAGTTTGAGATGCATTTTTAAAAGGTAAGATGTTAAAAACAGCTCTGTATGTTAGCAGCACATGTCTGACTTGGCTAAGCACTTGCAGGAAGTATTTGAAGGCTATATGACCTACGTGATGAGGCCTGCAGTCAGGGCCCTGCAGGTTATCAGCCCAGCTTCTCTCAGCCTGAACGCAGCACACATTCTCGTGAGTTATTCTGAGCTGTCACGTTTCCCATATGATGGATCTTAGGGTTTTCCTCACTGGGCCGAGGGGAGGGAGGAACCAGTACGTAGCCCCACTTCCTGTGTGTGATCATACTTCCTACATTCGTCTTATCAAAATTACTACAGCAGCTGAGTCCTTCCTTTTTAGGTTAGTTCTTTGTATTAAGAGTTTATGCCTTTCCTCACAAACTCCCCGAGTGAAAGTAATTCATGTGTCTGTATTTTCCTGCTTAGTTACTGCCTCTCACTTCCTGTTTTAGCTTGTCAGCTAAATGTCTCTGCATTTTTAATCGTCCCTGCATGCTCCTAACCAACTTTGGATGGTGTTCACTCTGCTGGTGACCTTTGTGGAGGTTTCATCAGATGAAATAAAGGCTCACCTTTGTTGCTTCAGTCTGTTTTCCTCATCCTGCTCCACATGACAAATTCATCAACCCTCCAAAATAAATATTTAAAATGCATTAAAAAAAACAAAAACACTAAATGTTTTGTGTTTATTTCCTCCTTCAACTTTTGCTGACCTCAGAACCTCACTCCAGCAGCAGGAAGTGAATGTAGTGTTATTGCATCACCAGGACATATCTGTGGAGTGATAGGGTAACTACAGGGTGCAGCACACACATGAGTGCTGTTATTAAATTATGAGGGAGCTGTGAGGGCTCCATATTCCTGATGGTGGTCCAGCAGGAGGATGGGCCGGGGTGGGCGGATTAACAGGGATGAAACTCAGTGCCCGAGAACTGATGTCATATCATGTCATCATGCACAAAAAATAGAGCTGAGACCACAGAGAGCTCACAGGCTAAAAACGGTGAATTTCCGTTGAAGACAAAAAAGTAAGATCACAATCTCATTCATGCAAATACTGAAATCACATTGTGAGAACACACATCATGAGCCACCCCGCTGCTCTAAAGTCAGTTATCGCTCCCATTTTTCTGTAGCCTGCTGTTCCTGATGCTGACAGAAAAATGTGAGCGATCAGTGACTTTGCAGCAGCGGGGTGACTTCAAGAGGATGTTTTCCATGTGAAAAGTCAGAAATGACCTCAAATTTTATTTATTAATACCTCATGTGTTAGATCTTTTATTTCACATCTATATTTTATATGATAATACAGAGTGTTTCATGGCGCCGTGTTGACATTTTGAAAACTTTAATTTGAGTTCTTCTTCTCTCAGAAAAAGAAGCCGACAGAAGCTTTTGTGACTCTGATGTGTAAACACTGAGATGCACTGTTGGGGATCAGAATGACAATATTCACGTTTCAGGCGATAAAACCTTTTTCTGTAAAACATAAACATCTGTCTCTACCTTTAAAAAAGCAACAAACCAACAATGAAACATGTGAAATGTTTAAAATGAGCTCACAGCGGAGTTTATTAGAGGTACGATGCTGTCTGCTCCCGGTCACAAACACAGCGCGCAGCCAGCAGAGGGGCGGGGCCGCACGCGGACTGTTTCTCATGAGGAAATGTTGATATTGAGGAGATCCCCATGGCAACGAGGCAGCCGCAGGAGCTACTGTATTTAAAGCAGCTTCAATGGAGCGGCCGCCAGTCTCAGCCGTCCGAAGTCAAGATGGTCGCGAGCTTCCTGCAGTTGGTAAATCACATCACACTAGCGCCCCGGGCTCGCGGGCAGCTCTATCTGACTCTCACGCGTGTTTCTGCCACTTTGCAGATCTCTCTGCTGATCCTCCACGAGCTCTGCGCCGCCGCCTCCCGGTGTCTCAGCGCCGAGGTGGTGGAGGCCCGCGAGCGAAAGTTTAACGCCAGTCAGAAGCTCAACCTTCAGCCCGACGCCCGCGAGCACCAGAACCGGACCACCTGCGAACAGGCTGCCCAGCAAATGCACGAGCTCAACGGCCGCGCGCTGTCTCCGTGGCGTTACTAGTAAGTATGGAACCCGCAGAGGGACAAAAACGCTCAGACAACAAACTAACCTGTTCTTTGCCTCATCGTCAGCATTTAAAGCGCGCTTCGGGGATCAGTTTCGACACATTTTTACTTGATTATAAATGTAATTTATTTAAAATTATTAAAATTTGTTTAAAATGTTTTTTTTTTTTTTTTTTTTTTTTTTTTTTACCATTCTACTTATTAAAGCCAGTTTAGATGATGGTGGGAATGAGAAATCATTTGTGTAGATCATATTTGTAAAATTATTTGGTTACATTTGAAATGATGATGTGTTAATAATACAAGTAATAAGCTGGCAGATGCCCGTATATCTGCCTCTCTGTGTACATATGTAAGGTTATATGTATATATAGCTCATATCTTTTTTTCTATGTATTTAACAAAACCCAAAGGAATCACTCAGCTTTGTGGATAAATGAACCAAGGGCATAGATTTGGTTTTGGCATTGGTGGGGACGGATGATTCAACCACCGAACCCCGCCCTGTTTCTTTTTTCTTTTTTCCTTTTTGTCTTTGCTTCTTGATAAAAAAAAAAGGAGAAATATACTTGCCTACATATGCTATTCTACATGCTTTTAAACCATTCAAAATTACAATTCATATTTTTATATGTGATTTATATAATGTTAAATTACTATTATACAAATGACTAAAGTATTTTAGACTTCAGTTTACTTCAGCCATATTCCATATAAATCAGGTATCATACAAAAATAAAAATAGCTTCAAATACAGTCATGACAATAAAAGAATATGACTTTAAGGACTTAACAACATTCCTTCAGTTATAGTACACCAACATCTCTGATACATTAGCACTAAGGGAACACTGAACGACCTGCTGGTTTTTGTCCATAAAACTACTCATCTAAGATTAGCACAAAGTAAAAGATCTCTCAGCAAAATTATGCAACATTTTAGGCACTATTGCCCCGATCAACTCAGTGAGCTGGGATGTTTTATTCTCAACATGAACTACTGTTACACCAACAGACATGGACTACTGGTGCCCCACACAACAACTCAATGTCCACTATGTGAAGCAGCCAAACACATGCCTTCTCCTCTCGTTAACTGAGATGAACTGCTGGCATATTTGTTTTACATTCATACTGTCCAGTCTCTCCTGGTGGACATGGCAACACGTTATTCATGGTTACATACAATTTTAGACTGATGTGGGCCAAAGCCTAGCACATACTTGCCAACCTTGAGACCTCAGAATTAGGGAGACATTCAAAAGGGCTGTTGGGCATTGTAAAACTTTACAATGTTTATTTATCGGATAAAATAAGTTAAATGTCACCGTTATTATTGTCCGGCCAGAAACAGGCCGCGGGTGTCCAAATTCAGAGGCTGCGTCCACCTGAGGACCCGGTGTTGTGCCAAAAAGTGATTGTCTGCCAAAAACTGATTGCTTGTATTTAAACTGCTATAAATAACTTGTTGGTCTATAATATGTGAAACATATGTCAAATATATCCCTCATGAATTATGTCAAGTCATCTTGAGCAACAAACAACATTCCTGTAACAAGGTAGAAGCCGCAAGCAGTTTTTGGCAGTGATTTTTATGTATCCCTTATTTATGCAGTTAAAAAAACTCTTGTTTACTTTAAAAATGTTTCTCTTAAGAGTAGTATGGCCAAGAGGACAGCTGAAATTGCAACAAATGCAAAAATAGTTCTGTAAATATATTTTAGGTGGACAAAAGGGAGCTGATTGATTATAATGTAAGTACAATAACACAGATATTTGAAGTTGACACAGCTACATTCTCGCCTGAAAGTATGTTAAAAGTTTATTTTGCGAGCCAGAAAGAGTAATAAGAGTAATATTAAAACTAAGTAGCTGCAGTGTAGTAGCCATTGTTGAAAGCTGGAATTGGCTGAGCCAATCTGGGATATGGTTTTTCAATTTTGTTGTCCGGGTGGAAAATCAGGAGAAATTCGGCAGAATGGTGACTCCGGGAGATTTTCGGGAGGGGCACTGAAATTTGGGATTCCCCTGGAAAAATCGGGAGGGTTGGCATGTATGGCGTAGTGTCTGTAACATTATTATGACGGATACATTTTATGAGTGAACTTGACTTTAAGTGACTTACAGGTTTCTTTGAAAAATACTTTCTTATATCCAGGTTCTTCCTTTGTGCTGCCATCCTCCTCTCCTCCTTGCAGGTCCTCGCAGCGCAGGCTTGCCGCTGCTAAAACTAAACGGAGCTCCCTGAAAGGCACAGCCAATCACATTGGCCATATTTGTCACATGAGGCAGGACTCCAGTAGAGAACGTAATTTAACTCTCTCTGCACCGCTGGGTGAATGAGACGCTGACAGATCGTTTTTTTTCTTTCTATCGGGTTTGTTTTTCTTTAGTCGAAGAGATCAAATTATTGGTGGGGACAGTTCAATAATCGCTGGATATTGGTGGGGACATGTCCCTTCCGTCCATGCCAAATCTACGCCCTTGAAATGAACGTTATCTCATTAGATGGCATGTGCTGCTCTGTGGTTAATGAATTACATAGTTAAAGTAAATATTTGTGTTAAAAGCAGAAGTTTTACCGTTTTATTACTCACATTAAGACATTCATTCAAAGTACAGTAAAAAGTATTTAATTTAACCTTTGTCCGCAATAAACCTGCATGTAGCACACCAATGAGTTAAATGTGCGGCTTAGTGAAGTAAGAGTTCAGTGAAATAGAATGTGACAAAACAGGTCTGTGTTTATGTAGCGCACAGGTGTGTTGCAGGTGTCAGCTGTAGACTGGAAAAACTCATTCTAATCAGTGTTTAAGGTTAACTACAGATGTCATCGCTGGCTGCAGTGTTTTACCAGAAAATGTGACTGTAGCTGAGATGTAGATGCATTTGAGAGTATATACATCATGCTTTGGTTCAGCAGCAGGTATGGTGGATGTTTTTGACAGTAAGTAAGATTTCATCAGAGTGACGGCCTGTGGAGGAAGCTGCACAGATGTCTGTTGGCGTACAGTGCTCTGTAGCGCCTACTAGAGGGCAGGAGTGGGAACAGGTTTGGTCCAGGGTGTGATGGTCTGCAGTGGTGTTGCCTGCCTGTTTCCTGATTCTAGATTTGTACAAGTCCTGAATGGAGGGCACGTCAGCAGCAGTGATTTTCTGTGCAGTCCTGACTTTCCGGTGTAGTCTGTTCTCGCCCTGTGTGGTGGCTGATCCAAAGTTTGGATGTGCAGAGAGCAGGCTGGATTATTGCAGAGTAGAAATGGATGGACAGCTCCTGAGCTGGTTCAGGAAGTTCAACCTGGAACCAGCGAGCAGATGAAAGCTACCAGCTTTAATATTAAACGAGCTTTGATTTGAGAAGCCGCGTATTGTCCTGACTGAATCTGCTGTGTGTTCACTGTCTCCTGCACGTGTTGAGGTCTTTTCTGTCTGCCTGTGTCTCCAGCATAGACCGAAACGACAGCAGGCAACCACGCGACATCAGCTTTGCCAAGTGCCTTTGTAAGGGATGCATCATCGACGGGCACGAAGTGAACGACTACAACTCTGTGGAGGTTTGGGCTCCGATGTTGGTCCTCATAAAGACCGAGTGTAAGGACGCAAACACGTATCGAGTCCAGAAGATGCGTATCGAAGTCCCGGTGGGCTGCACTTGTGTAAGGCCCAAAATTACTAAGTGATCTCAGAAACTAGTTTTACTCACACTGAAGGCCATTTTATAGCTGTGCAGCACCTTCACTTACACTGTAAGAATATTTATCACAGCTTTCTGCCTGCATGTGAAAATGTTTTCTGTAAGTAGGACCTTCTGTCAGCCAGAGGGTAGATTTCTGTCCTAAAGCTGCCAGTCCACACCACAATATCTCAGCAACTATCCAGGCCCGTTTGGCCTGGAGAGTTAAGAGAAACTAACTGTGATCGGACATTCGGGAGTCTTAATCATAAACAGGACCAACACTAAACCGCAGACAGACTCAGAGGCTTCACGTCCTCAAAGAGCCTCAGACCTTTCCTATCGTTTGCTAACAGAACATTATTACAGCTGCTGTGCTGCTTTGTGCAAATACATATCGAGCTTATTTAATATAGCACTTTATCTCCAACTACCTGTAACTTTCCTTCCTCATTCGGACGTTACTTGCAAGTGAAAACTGGTGGTGATTTCTTTTTGTTGAACCTCCTAAGACCCTCGCATTTTGGGTCGTCTTGACCAAAATACTAAATTGTGCTGTACAAGGGCCTGATATCCACTTCCAAGGACATTATACTGCCGCTGTTCTATCGAAATTTAAAATGAATGTCCTCATATGTGGATCTAATTTTTCTCAGAAACAAAAATCAGGTAAAAAACCAAAAAAAAAACAGGTAATTCTTCGTTTTTACATTCATCAGGTCCCAATCAGCCCAAATAGCAAAGAGAAATTAAAAATGCATGCCATGACAGAGTTTGGGTCTTAGGAGGTTAAAATTGAGTTGTGATGAAGACGGATCCATCATCTGTCTGAACATCAGTCTGCTCTGTAGAGTTTAATGAGTGACTTAAATCAGGCAGGACTGCAGTCAGTCAGGCTTTTTGATTATTTCTCAGAATAACTGAACTCGTCTGAAAGCAGCAGGTTTCCACCTTTCAGTAACCGTCCAACCAACAGACCAGAAACTCCAAAGAAAGTGAGATTCTTCCCATGGGTTTTTTTAAATGAAAAAAGTCTCTTTTTCCTCACACGGTTAAAACTGTGAGACCTGCAGGTTTACCTCTGAAGCACAGAGACTTCACCAAAGACACGAGGATGTGCTTTCACACTTTACTATTTATTTTGTTGTCTTTTATTTTATTTTTTGAGTAGTTTGCACATGCAGATTAATGTGAAATACCACTAAAGCAGAGTGCCGCTGTAGCTTCACTTGATGCCAGAGCGGCTGGAAGCTCGGCGTGAACAGAAGATGAATAGTTCAACATTTGGGCAAATTTGAGGCCAGGAGACGTTAGCTTAGCTGAGCACGAAGCCTCGAGTTTTAATGTAACGATGAGTCCAAGGAAACATTTTAGTATGTTTAATTTACCAAAAAAGAAGCAGAGAGAGGAGCTGATAAAAATGAGCCGTCAGTCAGCTGATCGACTGTTTGACGGTCAGTAACAGCACCATGTAAATGCACTGAGTTTACTAAGGAAGAGTCCACAATTACTGTCAGGACTTCAAATAAATATGTTTTTAATGTGACTAATGTTAGTTGTCAGATGGATGCAGAGCAGTAAAAAGCTGGTGAGGTCTCTGACCTGCAGCAGAGTAAAAGTCAGGATGCTCGAGCTCAGAACAAGTGGGTGAAAATCCTCTAAAGTTCACTTGATGCGGTTTGGATCCTGGCAGAAACGCTGTGAGCGTTTATAGAGACGGACCTTTTTCTGCTCAGCTAAGCAAACAGCTTCATGGCTCCACATTTAGCAGAACGATGTGAGAGCGGTCCGACCCCCTCAAACTGTGAATGAATCAAATGTTAAACTATGCAAAACAGGACAGTATTGGGCACGTGCACATTATGTAGGAACTGCACATGAATTAGCTTTAAAGAGACTAAAAAGTAATGAACGTGTGAAGAGAGGAGAATGAATGTGAAGAAGTGTTTTTGTGAGTTTCACTATATTTCTTTGAGATATTGTTCATGTTCTTATTTATCCGTATTTTCGTTGTGAGGTAATAATGCAGATTTGATCCCTTTGAAGAGATTTTTAAGCTGTTTTTGTCAAACTGTCAGTTTCTGCTGGATAAAGGTGTAAAGCAGGGGTGTCAGACTCATTTTGCATTGTGGCCACATACAGCCCACTCTATGTGAAAGTGCCCTTTCTGTCAGTGTAAAGAAGCTTAAATACATATTTAATCCCTGACATGTGTTCATATAAGAGCAAGAAGGGCAGTCTGCACAGGACAGCTCAGTTTTTCTACGTGATAAATAAATGCAGCTGCAGGAAAGAAAGAAATCTGTCAGCGTGACTCTTTGGGCTTAAATGTAAGACAAATGTTCTGAGAGCTCATTCCTCACACTGTAATTATAAAGCACCAAGTTTTTGTTAATTCACAGAAAACTTTTACTGTAGTCTCATTATTAAAAAAACTTTTCTGCCATTAAACTGATTTTCTATTATTTTATTTCTGTGTTATAATATGAATGTGGATGGTGGAGGTCTTTATCAGTAAGAAAAGCTGTAAACTTATGGAAATACAGTTAAAAGGGCAAAATTGATGCCTTCCTTCACTTGTTCCACCGGCCGAATTAGAGTCTTTGCTGGGCTACTTTTGGCCCCCTGAGCCTCGTGTTTGACACCCCTGATATAAAGACACCTGTGAACTTTAAAATTGTATTTTTATTTATTTAACAAGGAAAAATAAAACTCTTGAGATGAAAATTTCTTTTAGGAGAGTGCCCTGGCAAAGAAGCACAAGGAGTGACTTTTTGTTTTAATTTGTGTTATAAATGTACCGTCAAAACTTTGTTTTAATTTTTGTAATCTTTAAGTTATCATGTCAGGAGAGTTTAGAAAAAGTGAGCCGGGTGTGCGCTGACATGGAGCCGCGTTTATTTCATTTACACTTGTGAAAGCCTCCCTGACTCCTGTGCGGCTGATCGTCTCACCTTAAAACGGTTCAACATCTCCTTAAAAGAACACTTTATAACTATTTTACTACCAATAAATCAATTTCTTTCTATGATTTGTCCTGTGTCTTTTCTGTAAGTCTTCACAAGTGTCTACATACAGCAGTTTCTTTTATCTGTCACATGGGGGCGCTGTGTTGCATAGGGTCAGCATGACCAGTTTTGGATTCTTTGGGTTAAGACGGGGGAATCTATCTTCTGAATCAGTTCAGAAATCCAAGATGGTATGATCTGTCATCTTCATGCTTCCCGTCCTTCCATCATGACAGGGATAAATGGGGAGCGCCGCATTGGGAATCTTTCTCAAATAAAACGTGGATTCTAAAGAATGAGATTCCCGTGCATGATCAGTTAAGCTCCAGGTTAACAATGGGGGATGACATGTTAGAAGGAAGTGAGAGAAAAGTTAAGGAATGTGGAAGAGGACAGACTGTAAATGTAACGACTGCAGTGGACATGCAGGGAACAAAGGTGGTGCAGAGGTGTTGGGTGGCCATGGTATTAAGGAGAGAAATGCTGAAGTACAGCATCTTCTGTAAAACATGGAAATGGCTGTAGAAGGTGCAAGGTGGTGTCAGATGGTAGTCTGTAGGATGGCTTTAAGGAAGAAGCAAGCGAAGGCAGAGGCAAGGATTAAGTGGTGGAAGGTAAAGAAGGACAAATGTTGCTCAGAGTTCGGAGAGGAGGCACAGGATGACTGGGAAAATACGTCTCCAATCCAAATCCAAAAATACTCCAGTACAAGGAGTATTTTTACTTCAGAGTTGCGCCTCATTCAGGGATTGTTGTGAACTTGTGTTACTTTCTCTGCAGCAGCCCGGCAGACTCAGATAAGCAGACATCGCCACCAACTGGACAAAATTATGTGCACAAGTGAGGACAAATTATCTCAGAGAGGCAGAATATGTCTAATTTGACTTATTATTACACCCACACGGGACACTTACATTTCCAGCTCATTAATCTGCTGCTTCAGTTCTTCTTTGTTTGGATTTTGGGCAATAACAACGCTGTAACGAGTCAATGATTTTCCAAGTGGATTTTCTCCAAGCTTCACTGTAACAGTAAAATCATATTTCATTGGTCCCTCTGTGATTATTTCACTGAGCATGGTGACTTTTATTTTTTGGTTTTTGCTTTGTTCTGTTTAATTTATTTTGATCATGTAAACAATACAAAGAAAGCTCATTTAGAAAAATAAATCAAATTCACTCCAGCTGTTCTGATTCGGCTTACCCTCGAAAAGGAGTGGGAGGAAGTGCACACTGATCTGATTCCACCTCTTCTCCAAAAGTTATCA
Source organism: Oreochromis niloticus (assembly GCF_001858045.2). Lineage (NCBI taxonomy): Eukaryota > Metazoa > Chordata > Actinopteri > Cichliformes > Cichlidae > Oreochromis > Oreochromis niloticus. The sequence goes on from NC_031965.2 coordinate 38,363,000, forward strand.
GTTGACATTTATCCAGCTTCCTTACTGATATAAACCTCAGTAACAACATTTTTCTAATAAGCCTCTACGTAAAATACACATTATTGTCCTATCTTCCTGTTTTTGCAGCCTGCACACCTCAAAGCCAAATAAATACTCCGTGTTGGAACGTTTACTGTACAATGTGAATAAGGACAAAGTGGTCGCTTACTAAACCAACACGTTCACTAATATTCACCACTTTTATGATCTCATTATGATCTTTATGCCTCCTTTTTGAAGTGTTTTATGTCTGCGCAGTGCTCCACAGTTTGACTCCAAACAGAGAAACACAAAAGCTTTTACCTTACCTTAAATTATAACTCAGCTCTCTCTGAAACAAACAGACAGAAACACATGCTTTGACTCTTTCTGTTATACTTTTATTTCAATTAGATCTGCAAACCTCAGCATTTTAAGAATAATGAGTTTGTATGAATAACATTGAAAATGATGGACACTGTAGTTTTATAGTTACTGCCCCAGACCTCTGCACAATGGCTTAAATAAGCTGAAACCAGCGAAGAGTAGAGACTATGGAGTGATGTAAATCTAAATCTAATTCCCTTCATTAGTACTTTAAAAGTATTTTAAAGTTGTTGGTTTTTTTTGTTTTTTTTAAAAAGCACCTTTAAAAATACTTTAAGTTAAGTTAAGGTGAAGCATTAATTATCAACCTTTTAAATACAATGACACGAGTTCAGTCGCACTACTTGGTTTAGCTCAGGACATCAGAGAAAAATAAACTTTCAAAGGTTTAAACCGAAAACCTTTCTGTGTGATCACAGTCGACCACAAATGAAGTTCTGCAGCAGATCAAAACGGACACGTACACCGTGTTCTCACAAAAACACAGTCAAACACAATCAAACACAATCAAACACAGTCAAACACAGTCAAACACAATCAAACACAGTCAAACACAATCAAACACAGTCAAACACAATCAAACACAATCAAACACAATCAAACACAGTCAAACACAGTCAAACACAATCAAACACAATCAAACACAGTCAAACACAATCAAACACAGTCAAACACAGTCAAACACAATCAAACACAATCAAACACAGTCAAACACAATCAAACACAATCAAAGACAGTCAAACACAGTCAAACACAGTCAAACACAGTCAAACACAATCAAACACAGTCAAACACAGTCAAACACAATCAAACACAATCAAACACAGTCAAACACAGTCAAACACAATCAAACACAGTCAAACACAGTCAAACACAATCAAACACAATCAAACACAGTCAAACACAGTCAAACACAATCAAACACAGTCAAACACAGTCAAACACAATCAAACACAATCAAACACAGTCAAACACAATCAAACACAGTCAAACACAGTCAAACACAATCAAACACAATCAAACACAGTCAAACACAATCTAACACAGTCAAACACAGTCAAACACAATCAAACACAGTCAAACACAATCAAACATAACGTCAGTTTGTGCACAGAAGCACAGAGGGACTACTTTCTGCTGTTTTTAGATCTCCTTCATCACTCTCAGGGTTTCTGGGTTGAGGATGTTTTCTTGAATTCTTCCAGATGCATCTGTGCATGTTTCCATTTAGCATCAAGGCAGAACTTCCTCCCAGCCACAGTGCTGACTCTGCAAGAAACACATGATACACATTTTAAACACACGTGTGCAGTTTCACTGTCGCGAAGAAGCTGGAATATACGTTGCAAACACTTGATTAGAAGTAATAAACATTTCATGTAGTTATTACCAGAAGCCACTGATAGAAATCACACTTGTTTACTGTCGAACTGATTCAGATCAATCGTGACTCCGAACGAGAGCAAAGACTTGAGTTTTCATTTATGGTAGTTGATCCTGACAGATCAGTGAAGCTGATCCGAACAGCCACGAGCCAGGACCCGAGAACTAAAAACATCAGGCAGATGTTTTTAGGCAGATTTTTAGGCAGATTTCACAATAAAAGCCTCCCACTTTTAACTGCATTAAGATAAGATAAGATAAGATAAGATAAGATACCTTTATTAGTCCCACAAGGGGAAATTTCATTTACTTAGCTTGACCTAATTTTCTCCTCAACAATATTTTTTTTTTACAGTTTACAGTCCTGAGCTGACGGACCATGCTGTTGTTGTAATGGCTACATTTAACATGTGGCAACAGGAAAACACTTATAAACACTTATAATTAGAAATCTACATGACATAGAAGGGGCGGCAGATTGGTTCATCCCTATTTCATAAAACCATATTACAACAAGAACATTAATTATCTTTGGCACAGTCAGTAGATTTTGTCACAGCTCACAGTTTGCTGGATGGGAAATATTTAATAGAATTTAAAAATCAGTTGGTCACAGTGAGAATTTAAACTGCTACAAAACTGAACAAAAACTGTAAATTACAGAGTAAAACAGTCGGGATAAAGACTGTGACAATAACACTCAAACAGCAGTTGCATGACCTCCTGTGGATACTCACATGATTGCTTCAAGGTTGCAGCTGGTCTTCATCACATGCTGCACCTTCTTCACTGGTATGCGGATTTTATTAGTGACAGCCTCGCAGCATTCGACATCGTTTATCACCATGTCTATAGCGACTGGCACTGTGAACACACACACAGAGTTAATACGAGTACAGCTCAGACTCACCGCGCTCAGGGGTCAGAGGTCAGCGGTACTCACTGGCAGAGCTGTGCTTCAGGAAGCAGGTGAGCGTCAGGACTGTGAGAGCCAGCAGAGTCTTCATGGTTCCCGACACAGACAGATGTTCTTCTGTTTGAATGTGCAGGGCTGATGTGCTCTGACCTGCTCTCTGCTCCCTTTATATCCACCTCCCACGTCCACATTCATGGCTCAGTGTGTTCTAAGAAGTCACGCTTCCCCTTTGGTTCCACTTCTCCTTTCTCCTTTCTTTAATACAGAGAAAAAAATCTAAAACCTTAGAGATGCCAGGTCTGTTAATCTGACCTCAGTAAACACTTTCCTGATGAGATCATATTCCAGTTTCTCATCGGCTGGCTCATGATTTCCCAGCTGATTATGGTAGTTACAACATTCATACTTTGTATAAAAAAATTGCATCTCTGTGAAAAATCATCTAAAAAATAAACATAAAGATAAAAGCTTCACACACATTCAGCTTTTACTGCGGCCTTACAGGAAAACCAGAAGAACCATGAAGAACCATGTGACCACGCTACCGAAGATAACGCCACCTGTAAGGACTCTTGAGCATCGTCCTCGGTACGTCTAAATTATCTGAGTGTTGTGTTAATTAAAAAAAAAAAAAATGGCACATGGAGACATTCAGGAACCAATCAGGTCTTTTCGTTGGGCGTGTTTTAGGTGACGGGTATCTTGGGATCTTTCTCTACGTGTTTCGACCGTTCAGTCACAGCTAAACGGCACCGAAAACACAGCTTTTGAAAAACTGCTTAACGTATTAATACCTGTGTATGTTTCACTTCAAGTATATAACAAAACAGTCTAGTATGTTTTTGGTGTTTCAGTCATAAAGCCCAACAGCTCTGATTGGCCAACACTTTGGAAATAAAAGTATAGATTACTTTATTTTTAAGAGCATGCTAGCATGTTTCATGTGACAAACGTGCAGGCAGTGACTTCTGGGTACGTTATCTACCAGCCTCTTTATACAATCCTCTGGCATTGTAGATCCATGTATTCATCAAAGCTTCTTCAGGTGCTATTTTACATTATCTAAGAGAAGAAAAGGCATCTTGGTGCAAAAATACAACAAAATGCAGATAGCTGCAGATGTTTAGTTTCAGGTAAGCAAATCCCTAAAAGTTGATTCTGTTTTTGTTTTATGAGGACGGTTCTAGAGGCCGGTATTGCAGGATAGTGAGGTCTTGATAGTGCTTCAGTTCATGCCTGGTTTCATGGTCTTGAGAAATCATGTCATGCTTTTATTTTCTAGCACAATAAAAACATATGTGCAGCTGTGGTCAGAGGATCACATCCAGCCATCATGGCCATGAACATTATTGTAATTTTATGCTTGTAATGATTTCATTGAGCTTTTTTGAGACTCAAATATGTACAAACAGCCAAACTAATATGAGCTTAAATGTCCCGTAGCAAGTTGCACCTCGACCAGATGCTTTTGGTAAACCATCAACAAGCTTCTGGCGTAATTCTGGATGAATATTTGACCTCTCTTGTTAGCAGAATGGTTAGAGTTCATTTAAACTGCTGATGAAGTCCTCCTTCATTATTCCCACTTTGTGCAGCATACCATCACCACTGGCAGTGAAAAAAAAAGCCCCAGAGCACGATGCTACCGCCACCGCCTTAGGTTTGAAAGTCTCACCTTTACTCCTGCTAACGTAAACTGGTTATTGTTGCCAAACAGCTCAATCTTTGTCTCAGCTGACCATAAAACTTTTCTCCAGAAGGCGACTGGCTCGCCCCTGTGGGAAGTCACGAATTTTATTATAGCCCGGAGGTGTGGACTTATATATTTTGTATTTGTATATATATTTGAGCCTTTTGACACTGTGAGGATTAGAGAGAGTCCAAAATAAATTAAATCCTGTCCACCTAATTCTTGTTTTTTGAAGCCATTATCCACCCTGGAAACAGAACAGTTCACAGAACTCATTAAAAGCCCCAAAGTACCCTGAAATCCACGAGTGACACAACCTTAATTAAAGCTGGTGTAAAAGTGTGTGTCTGAGTACTTTTCATGCTTTCACTTCCTCGTCTGTCCTCTGCATCCTTTCTGCACAGCTCACAGAAAAATACTTGGAAAACATTCAAAAATGTCCAAATTTTAAATTTAGTCAAAGAGGAAAAGACGCTCATATTCAGTCAGCCCCACTTTTCCTTCCAGCCACACCGGATCTCACAGCTCGTTTTGATCAGCTTCTCTCTTTCGGTCTAAAGATTCCTCTTCTTTGAAACAGCCTCCAGCAGAAGAAAAAGCTTTACTGCTCACTGTGAGGTCTCAGCTGTCATTTCTAAGGCTGAGTCTGTGCAGTGTGTGGTTGGCTCTCAGCTCATTGGCCTGTGTCTGGGCAGGAGACAAAGTATGACTGTAACTGAAAACACGGACATGTCACCGGTCAGTGACAGAGAATGACCAACAACATTTATCTGTGGTATGAAAACTGCTGCAGCAGGATAAGCATCAGAGAAGTCAGAGATCAGAGTCCTCCCCACGCTCACCTTCACAACCAAAACCCTGTGAGGGGCACAAAAGTAAAACCCTCAGCACTCACGCACAACTTTGGCTGAAAGCTGTGTGTTGTTGAACGACTTCAGATAGATGTTATTTTGTGTTTGTGGCACAAATGATGCTGCAATCAGATGTAAACCTCACGGTAACATTAATAACAGCTGCTGAAACGACACCAAATTTCAAACCTGTGGGTCTGCATCGTGTTTTTATTCATCTTTGTTGACTTCACCAGAGGAGAAAAAGAGCCTGCATCTGTGTTAAAGGTGATGTTTTTACAGGAACAAGAACGGGACCTAAATAAGGAAAAAGAAAGTGATGTCATTTCACGTTCTTTAAATCCTTTTCTAAGCAGAACAATGAAGAACAAAAGCATTTATGGTCTGTCTTCGGGCTGTGTGCGTGGACACCAGCTATTCTCAGAAACCTTTTTTCAGTTGGAGGAAGTGAAAACTGCACGATGCTGACCATCTCGCAGCGTCGCAGCTCTGCACTGCCGAACGTATCTGGACATGTGCCACAGAAAAAGTTTTAATTTAGAAATCTGTGAAAACTACAAATTATGATGTTGTTTATTCAGCAAGTAAACTGAATTCACACATTTAGACCCGAATTTCATCCGACAAGTCAGAAATTAATCGATCCCACAGTCGATCAAACACTAAAACATGTTTCTGTTCATGAATACAAGTAAATAACTGATATTTGTCATCTTAATCAAAAAATTATGATGTGGTGTAATATTTTTTCCTAACTTTTTGTCAGGCCCCTCTTCTGTGGAACCAGCTTCCAGTTTGGATTCAGGAGACAGACACTATCTCTACTTTCAAGATTAGGCTTCAAACTTTCCTTTTTGCTAAAGCATATAGTTAGGGCTGGACCAGGTGACCCTGAATCCTCCCTTAGTTATGCTGCAATAGACGTAGGCTGCCGGGGATTCCCATGATGCACTGGGTGTTTCTTCTTCACTCACTATGTGTTAATAGACCTCTCTGCATTGAATCATATCTGTTATTAATCTCTGTCTCTCTCCCACAGCATGTCTTTATCCTGTTTTCCTTCTTTCACCCCAACCAATCACAGCAGATGGCCCCGCCCCTCCCTGAGCCTGGTTCTGCCGGAGGTTTCTTCCTGTTAAAAGGGAGTTTTTCCTTCCCACTGTCGCCAATGTGCTTGCTCATAGGGGGTCATATGATTGTTGTATGTATAATTATAGGGTCTACCTTACAACATAAAGCACCTTGAGGCGACTGTTGTTGTGATTTGGCGCTGTGTAAATAAAATTGAATGAATTGAAAATCTGTCTTACAAAAGTGATCCGACCAAGAAGGATAGCAGTATCATAAACCATAGATATAGATCATAAGATGGATAAAATAATAGCACATACGCATACATACAATTACAACACATTCATACACAGGTTGTCGTTTGACCCACTGTTTTGAGTTTGCGTATACTTTGATATTCATTGTTTATGTTTAAGTCCCATTTAGTTATCTAAGCTCATTTCTATTTTGGTTCTGTTGCCCCGTTATTGTTCATTCTGTTCATTCCAGTCAGCTGATTCTCCAGATGTTTCCCTGATCACCTCCTGTTTGTATTTAAGTCCTCTGTCTTCCTTTGTTCAGTGTCGGGCTGTCTGTTGAGTTCTCGTCATGTTTCTATGCTTCCAGGTTTTGTTCTCTGTCTGTTGTGCTTGGCATCAAGTTTTACCAGTTTGTTCTAGTTAGTGTAGCCTCAGTGTGCGTCTGCCTTTTGTTTTGTACCTTTTCCCAGACACAAATAAACGCCTCACCTTTGTGAAATTACAGTTTCATTCCAAGTGTCTGATATTCTCCACTGCACACAGTCTGCTCCTGTACAGTCAGAGACTGAAAATTAAACACAGAGACGACCAACATGTATACGCTTCAGGATCAATAAAGAATGAAGACTTAGTAAAATACTTATCTAATGCCAAACACTGGCAGCCTGAAGGATCTGCTTCACGTCCTTTAAAACTGTCTTAAATTCACTGAGTGAGACGAGTTCATGATCTCAGGAGCTGCGAATCTGAAAGCTCTTTTTACAAACTCAGTGCGAAGAGATAGAATTAAATAGAAACATAAAAAGCCTTTCTGGTAACCACCTGTACTGTTAGTCTGGCATAAAACTGGCACTGGATGGTGGTCCAGTACATTTTTTAGACGCTGTATTTATCGTGTTTTTCAACACATTTTATGTGAAATAAAATAACACAGAACAACAAAATGGAAATTCTTCCAACTGGGCCTAAAACCAAAATTATTCACAAGTTATGGAAATGAGTGGAAAGTTATTTGAACTCCTCACTGACTTCATTACTGGGACAGCCTCCATCTCAGGAATATCACTAAACTCCAGACTGGACAAACTTTATTTGCTGATTTTCTGCTGAGTAACAACAAATGCTGACACTATAATTTGTAGCTCACTGCTGGCTCGCATGTTTAGTTGTTTGAAAACATACATTTTAATACATTTGGGCACTTTTGTCGTATCGTTATAAATACAGAGATGATGTGATGCACGGAAATGTTTTCAGCTTGTGTTCACGCAGCTGGTTTGTTAAATGTGTAAAGTAACCCTGATAATAATATACAATAATATAATAATTAATTATAATTTTAAATCAGTTTTCTTTATTAATGTGATCCAAGTGAGCGCAGGGGTTCCCATCACTGAGTTTGCATCAGTTCTGTCTGTGGCTGCACGCCAGCGATGGATTAACTCTGACTCGGGTCCCAGAGAGCCTGAAATCGGTGGCGTGATGATTTCCATCAAATAATAGGCTGGAGTATCAGAGATGATCACTAAGGGTGGGTTTTGATTATCGATTTATCGATTAAAATCAATTCTAGCTTGGATAACGTAAAAACGATTCATTAATATCCTGAATTGATTTTTAAATATAAATTTATTTTGCCCTAAATGCCAGAATCTCAGGTTAAACCTCACAAAATTTCAACAACCACCAAAGAGTTAAAACAGTAAATGAGAGCAGGTACACGGATTCTGCACAAAGACGTAAACACAAAGCGCGGACCCGCCGACGGATCAGAATCAGTGAGATGTCGCCTTTCTCACCCGACGGCACGGACACGGTCGGGGCTGAAAGCCGACAGCTCGCTGATTCTGATCTGTCAGCGGGTTCGCGCTTTGTGTTTACGCCCTCTTGCGCTAGATTCTGAAGCTGCAGGTTTTATCTCTCTCCAAACAGTATTGACTGAACCAGCAGCAAAAGAAGATCCAAACTACGCTTCACATTTCGCTTCACGTGAACACCGTCATGAATTCCCTCTTAGTTTTGCTGTTTTGCTTCCACCACGATAAAATCACACTTCATGCAGGGCTCGCTGTCTCTCTCTCTCTCTGTACTTCAAGAACCGTTTCCAATCTAAAAATATTTTTTCTGCATTATTCGCTTGCTTATTACGCACAAGTCTACCGTTACAGCGCTGTCGGCAGCTGTTTTTTTCCTTTTACTTACTTCCGAAAAGAAAGCCTAATTTCTGCTGTTCAATAGGCTACTGAACAAATTTAAACTTTTTAAAATTATGCAAAATTGCAAAATGCTTAGCTGTGTCTGTAATAAAACCTCTGTAACTTTGCTCTGCTTCACTTCAGCAGCATCATGTAATGTTCACATGCTGATTAATGACTTTCTTTCGTTTTTGATCGACTGCAGAATATTTTTAAGGTTATGTGCTATAAAATCCCAGGCCAGGAAAGTCGCCTTCATGTTTTTCTGTGTTTTATCCTCAGTTACTTTGACACAAAGGCATCTGCTGTGATGCTCACACTTTTGATAAAGTCTCGCAAGTGTCAGCTTTCTTTTTATAGATATAAAAATATGGAAATGTACTGATACGTTATCAGAATTATAATATTTCTGATTGAGGCAAAATTTCCCCGATTCAAATCGAATCAAATCAAATCGTGAATCGAATGGATTCGGGACCTTGTGAATCGGAATCGAATCGATTCTAGAAATCAGTGACGATACCCGGCCCTAATGATCACGTCATGAGCGGCCTCTGATGTGAACTTGAGCAGCTTTAAGAAGATGACACCGATGGGAAGATTCAGAGCGCTTTGTGTGCTTTAAAAAATATATTTCAAAATATATTTATAATATATATTTTTTGGCCATTTTTTATATTTTGAAATATATTTCAAAATACAATTTAAACTTATTTAAAATCATTCAAAAATATATAAATTTAACCCTTCATATATTTCTAAGAAAACACATTCACATGTAACAGCTGAAAAAAATCTTTATTAGATGTCTAAAACATACATATAGCATATCAATCAAGCAAGGAATGTTCATTTTATAATTATATTCTCATTACATACTTAAACATTCTAAAAAACACACACATATACACATGTATATATATATGTGTATATGTGTGTGTTTGTATGAACATAAATCAACATACTTAAAATGGTTTTTTTTTTCCTTTTCCAGCAGTCTCAGTTCCCCCAGCTTCGAATTCACTGCAATCCTCAAAGCCCCTCGGGACACATTGGGAAACCTCTTCCTTACCGCCACTGTAACAAACAAAAGTCACAGTTCTACTACTTTTATCAGAGTTAAAATAAAAATATGATTTATGATAGCTGGCTTCATTTTGCAAACAGATATTTCTGTTTTATAGATACAGATATATTTTACACATAATTTTACCTCTTTTTTTTTCCTAGATGGAAAGTCTATCCAGTTCACATTACAGTAATGCTAACACCCCTTTTGGTCATCTCTCCTTACCCTCCAGCATTCATAAATCTGTTGACCTTCTTTGTCTGAGACCAACCACTACAATGCATCATCACCTATTTGTGCAATTTTTTTAATGGTTGCAAAGTAAGTTACTTGTGCTGTATGCAATTTTAGATACACAGAAAGTCTTCACTTACTATATATGGCTGTCATAGTGTCCTTATCAAGGGCAGTTCTTCACTCTGCGCCGATGTCCGTTTTGCTTTGTCCTCCTATAAAAAGCATGAACGTGTCTGACTTAGTTTTAGATTTCCAAAAATCTGATATTTGTTCAACTAAACATTTGATATGCTATTGAGAGATACTTTTATGGGTACTTTTTGGTAAAGAAACTGGTGACAGAGTTGTAGGCTTTTTAGAATACTATTAGCTAACCATTTGAACTGACTTTCAAAGCTGTTTACCTTTTAAATTGCTGTGGATCAAAACCTCCAGTGGGAAGGCAGCCATTAGAAGAACACGCACTATTGAACCTGAAAATAACAAAATCAAACAAACAAACAAAAAACAGAACAATATATAAGAGTCCGGTAGGGTAATAAATCTCTTCTGAAGCAATATAGTTCATTTTGGGTGAAAAACAAAACATTCCTCTAAAATATATACACTGACATCAGCCATCAACATCATGATTGTACTTATTTCCCTTCTAGTCCATCTACTGCTCTGTGCATGTGTCAAGCACTATGACTGTATCTATGCATATAAATTCACCATAAATATCCTGCAAAAATGTTTTGTTATAGTCAAAAAAGGCCAACAAACAAAGGCATTCAATCAGAGGTGAGAAATTAATCGGGAATATCAATTATAGGTGAACTATTCTTTATCTACTAGCAATCAAGCTTATTTAACTAAGAAGCTTGAGATATTTGAATGTAAAATAAATAAATAAAAAATAATAAAAATAACATGATGTAATTAAAATGCACAACTTACATTAAGGACATCTGCATTTGTATCCACAGGCTAAAAGTAAAACGGTAAATGTGTTAGTAATAGTACAGGTATTTGTAAAAAAAACAAAAAAACAAAAAAAAACAAAACAAAGAAAGAGGCAGTAACTGTGACTCTTCTAGTCGGATGCTAAATGCAGAGATTTAAATTTACAGTATAGTACTGCATGTACAGGTAGCTGTGTTGTGAACTGTAGCTGAATATCAGAGAATCTCAAAGAAATTAAATGTATTTATTTTTTGTATTTATCAATCATAAAACCGTCTGTTTTGTAGGCCTGTTACGATAACAACTTTTTGTTGGTCGGTATATTGCCCCATAAACAATTGCAACAAGTTATGTCATTGTCATTTTAAGACCATTTTATGTCTTTGAATGTATAATTATAATTAGGGCTGCACAATTAATCGTTAGAAAATCGCGATCTCATTTCCAAAGGACAACGATTTAAAAAAAAAAAAAAAAAAAGATGACGATTGTACCGCATTTTGATCCGGGACATAATCTGCATGAAAACAAGCGCTCACTCTGCTCAACAAATGACAAGGGCGGAGCCTTATACCACGTGATACAGAAGCCAGCTGGCAGGGAAAAAACAACGGAGAGCACGTGAGAGATGACGAAGCTGTAAAGGCCAAGAAAGTGACAGGAGAAAATCCGTCCCGGTCAACCACCCAAACATCGATAACGGGAACCTTATACAGCGCTTCCCCATACCCGTCGAACTCCCGCAGGCACAAAGAAATTACGGAGGCTATCACTTATCACTGGCTAAAGACATGGCTCCCATCAACACTGTGCAAAACGAGGGATTTAGGAAAATGATCAACACCCTAGACAAACGCTACACAGTGCCATCCCGCAACTATTTTTCAAATGTTGCACTACCTGCTCTATACATGCAGTGTCGAGCAACAATTTTGCGGCAACGACAAAATGTGAGACATTTATTGTTTTTATGTTCAGTCTCAACTGTTACGAAGTTGATGTGCAGTTAATAAGTGCAATAAATATTTATATTGGAAAAGAAAATCGTGAGAGAATCGTGATCTCAATTCTAAGCAAAAAGATCGTGATTCTCATTTTATGCAAAATCGTGCAGCCCTAATTATAATATAACACCACAATAATGCAAGATCTACACACTTTCAATTGACAAACCAACATCTAATTCTTAAAATATTTAGATCATGGAAATTAGGTATCAAAATATTAGATACCTTAAAAACTTGAATAAATAGTAAATTTTCTAACAAATAGAAAACAATGTTATTTAATGTTATTTTGTTGTTATTATTATATTTTATTTTTGTAATTTTTTATGTAAATATAATGGCAGATATATTGCATCATCAACAATTATTGAGGTCATGTACATATATTGTGCGATCAGTCGATATATTGATTATTGTGACAGGCCTACTGTTTTGGTCTCATAACAAGCTTGCCAAACATGCATGACCACTAAGCAATGTCTAAGCAGTAGTACTGGTCTGAATGACAACAAACACAGCTAGTGTTTGGGAAAATCTGTTAGAAAAGAGTTATTATTTCAATAATTATGATTAGCATGTGACACAGACACTGCATAAAAAACTACAACAACAAATACTTACTTTAGGAGGATGGGGGAGGGCAGCATGAGGTTGAGACTTTGACATCTGTAAGAAAACAATTCATGTATTACAAACAAGTCACTTAAAAATACATTAATGTGGCAGACTGTTCCCTGTTCAGATGCAGTGTGTAAGTACAATCAGGGCTGTCACAACAATGGGGCGGGGCCAAGTGGCTGCAACCCTAGGTACAATGTACAAGTATATATAATTACATATAATATATGTGAATAAAGCAAGAATCTGTTTAGGTTAGTCACTGTGCTGACTGATGCTTGCTAGGTTTATATGATTGTAAACTGCACAAAAACAACAACAGTAACAACTGTAACTGTCCCTGAGACAGTTAAAATAAAGTTGTTTATTTCATATGTTTCTGTGATAGATTCATGCTTAATTTGGTTCATTTATTTACAAGATAAGATGATAAAAGTGTAACATTGATTAAAAAACATGTCTAAAATATGTGATTACAAAATATGGGTTTGTTAAATATGTAAAGTGCTGTAATGTTTGTATGAGGTAGAGTTTGTAATGGTCACATGACCAGAGTTTGGTTGAGAGCACAACCATGGCATTGTGAAGCTAGCATGGATACATGGCTACAGATGCGTCTACCGCCTCGACATTAATGTCATTCTACATGTGGTCCAAGAGGCGCACACGGTATGGTTTCATGTATAATGTTTGTATAATGTTGCATATGTGTTCTACGCTGGTAATGAGAGGACATTTTTGTGATATACATTATTGTGCATTTTTTCTGTTCTGCTTGCACAAGACTGTTTATGGACAATGATATGAGAGACTGATAAGCTCAAACAGTTATGTTGTAAACTTTGTGTTTCTTCAGTTTTCACGGTGTCTGAAGACATTAAGAGTGTGAGAGAGAGAGGAATAAATTTCCGAAGACATCAGTATGATGCGTGGCCATTCTTTGTTGGACCCCTGTAGTTACAACAACATTAATGATAACGACAAACAAAATTATTTAGATTTATGTAAATCTCACATCAGGAAGATCTGCATTTGATTTCATGGGCTGAAATAAATAGGCAGAAACATTACTGCTAAACAACCAAAAAAAACTCTAAAAAGCCTAAAAATGACTAAAAAAGCAAGGAAATGTGGAACACTGTAATTAGCGAATATTAATAAAGCATAACTGTGCTTTGTTTCTAACCTTGGTAAGTAAGTGGTCTGTAGCCAGAAGGAGAGGTGGGATTTCTGTGAAAGTCAAATTAAATGTGAATAGGTTTTGATAGTTATTGTATATAACAAGTGTAAACAGTTTTATTTGTATTTTTTTTCCCTTTCTGAGAAGGCAGAATAATAAGAAAAGGCTAAAGTACGTCACAATATAATTAATTAAGTTACATATTTTGATTACCAAATTATGGAACCGTAGAGCTGCCACCCAGGCAAAAGAAAAATAGAGCTTTACTGTGCTAACATTATACTTTTCATGTTTGTATAAAATAATATCACGTTATTACAATATACATAATTATCACGTTCGCACAATATTGTACGAACGTGATAATTATTTATATTGTAATAACGTGATATTACATTGTTCAAACGTGAAAAGTATATTGTACTAACATGATAGTATATTGTTAGCACGATAAACCTTTAAACGTTATAACGTGATATACTTCTATTTTTCTTTTGCCTGGGTGGCAGCTCTACGCTTCCGTGCCAAATAAGCCAGAATAAAGTAATATTATATTTGAGAAAAGGCACCTGCTAGCTTCATGATGGAGGCTTCATAGACCGGCCACCCGCCTTTTGGCTCCTTGTCACCACTCCACCAAATAAAGGTCCGTTTCCTCCATGCCGGCTGATTATTCATCCTCATTAAAATCTCGTATATGTGCAGTTGGCAGAATTGAGAATTTTACATCTTCCAACCACTTAATTAACGCGAACATAATTGGCTTGTTTCTTCCCGTCTCCTGTATCCGGCCGTTCCTCTCACTGTCGGAATTCGCGCCTCAGAGATGTCGGTTATTTTTCAAAAAAAAAAGAAAGAAAGAAAGAAAGAAAGAAACAGCAACAACTAATAAATACAATTTTTGCACGTTCATTGCACATTTGTGGGAATCTTTAAATATATACTTTTTATTAATTACTTTTCATTTTATCTTTATTTTTAAAATCACCATGGCAATGCGCATGCGCATACTCTCCTGCAGGCAAAGGGCTTTGGAGTTGACGTAACGTCGCAATGCATTGTGGGAGCGCAGCACCATATTGGCAGGCCACGAATCAAAACAAACACGGGGTGATCTGAAAATTATGTGCCGGGAGTTGTGCCGTTCTCGGCGGCTTCAGTGACCCTCGAGCTCTCGGCTAGCTATCAGGCTGGTGGGTAACGTCTCCGAAAACATCGAAGCACTTTTGCAAATATGCAATATCTTGATAAACCGAGCAGATATTTGAAGTTTACACAGCTACATTCTCGCCTGAAAATATGTTCAAAGTTTATTTTGTGACCCAGAAAGATTAATAAAAGTAATTTTAAAACTTAGTAGCGGCCACCATTGCCGGAAACTGGAGTTTGGCTGGGCCGCGCTATGAATTCTGGGATATGGTGGGCCACGAAGGACACACCCGACCCATCCTTCAAATTCGGGGAAAAGGAGGACGCATTTGTCGGCTGCATTCGGAGGAGTCTACAAATTTGGACAGCCTTCGGCGCGTCGCTGTGACGTAATCGGTCTACAAATGCGGCCTCAGGAGGATGCAGCCCATGAATTTGGACACAACCACTGTGTTGGAAGTAGGGCTGGGCCATATCATACCGTTCACAGTAATACCGGTGTAATTTTGGGCAACGATAGGAAAATGAAATATTGCGATAGAATATGTGTAAAACGCGCATGCGCAGTGCCTATGTTTACATACGCACATGGCGGCAACGCAGAATGAGAAGAGGTATGGTGGATCGTTAAATGAAACGGATGAACCAGAACTGGTTTGTAAAAATGCTGCAACTTCAGTGGTGTGGAACTGGTTTAGCTTTCGTCCGTCAGATACACAACAAAGCACTATTTTTGGTAGCGCATGCTAGCGGGCCGTCGTTATTACAGTGTTGTTTGGAAAATACGGCACACTTAAAATCAATCCTTTGATTTTTCTGAAAATCAACAGTGCCCCTTATAATCCCGTGTGCCTTATGTATGAATTCTGGTTGTGTTTACTGACCTCGAGACGATTTTATGTACACGGCGCTCAAAAATCTGTCAAATGTTTTAGTCCGACTTTGCTAAGCTACGAAGCTGCACCGCTTGATGGATTGTCGGAGCATTACGGCTATCGTAGGCAGGAGCCTCGCGGAGTGATACGTACTGTGCTTCAACATAATATTACCGTATTGTGTGTGTATAACCTCTTTTTAAGTTTTGTGGATATTATACATGGTTATGCTGAGGATATGTCGGCCAGTTTCCACTGGAAATGCCTTTTGGTTAAACTGTCAGCGAGGAATTTGCATTTGCACTGTTAATTTTTGTATAACTTTAATGCACATAAAAAAAGCTGCTTGTTTAAGTGAAAATACATTGATGGGGTTTTTTGCACTAATAAAGTTGTGGAGTTGTAAAGTATTTTGTCTAGTGTCAATTATATCGTCAGTTATATCGTTATCGCAAATTTTCAAATGTATATCGTGATAAATATTTTTGGTCATATCGCCCTGCTCTAGTTGGAAGGACGAGCCATTCTGAAAAGCAGCTCAAAAGAAAAAGGACGGTATAGAGACAGATTGTGTCCAGATGCAAAGAGACGGTACTTGCAAAAAAATAGCGTGCATTGGAAATGTGGACCCGTATGAAATACGGCAGTGGAGTAGAAACCCTGAAGACCACACCGCTATTGACTTAGCATGATCTAGTCTCGTACCTTGTCTGTGGAGTCAGCGCATACACGGCGAACCAATTTCGCCATTATAAATCTCTGGAGGCACACATCCACCAAGAACCGGGTACAAGATTTGGCTATTTTTAAGCCTCCACGTTGTGAATACGTCGTCATCCAAACAAAGGTAAGTCAGCTTGAGTACTGCGAGTAAAATGCATTTGATTTCCCCCTGAACATTCAGATTAGTGCAGCATAAATTCATTCATGAGGGGAAATTACAGTGAGAACATGTGGAGGCTGTTAGAGGGATAACATAGTGAGTTCAGTGCACTGATGTGACATTGTCCTGAAGCATTTAGTCATTTTCTATGGTTAAAGAAATTGCACTAATTAATTCATATTTATTATAAATAATCCTAATTACACATCTTGCTTCCATGTTTGTGTCCTGTGTCACTAAAAATACATTTTATTTTAGTTTTATACATTGATCAATGACCTGCAGAATCTCCTTATCCATAATTGTCACTTAAAGTCGAAGTGATGACATCCTTGCATTACATACTTTAGGTTCATTTTTTTGCTGATAGGTTTCTAAAAAGAAACAGGCAGATTTAGAATATAACATGCAGCGTTCTATAGATGGATACATAAAAACACTTTATTTGTTACATTTATGATAAATGGATTTGAAAGTATACTGTATTAAACACATCTGTGTCGGCCTTGGCTCATTAAAGTTCTTGTCTTTAAATTAACTTTGTCTGTGTGTGTTTCAGGTACTGCACTCTCAAAGACTGAATGAACCAGCATTGCAGCCATGGGTCACTGTGAGCATCACAGGGAAGGTTGAAGCCGCCCACTGCACCTGTATGGCCAGAGTCGTGGAGACCTGCACCCATGTCGCTGCTCTTCTGTTTAAAGTAGAAGCAACAGTGTTGATCCGTGGCACAAGGACTGTTACAGATGAACCTGCATACTGGGTTTTGCTGGGTAATATGACCAAGATACAGTCAGCAGTTGGCCATAAGATAGACTTCTCCTCTTCAGCTGCCCAAAAAAGTCTCTCAATCAAAACATAAGCAGACCATCCGTAGTGACAGGTAAAAGAAGCCGTCCTCAAAAAAAGAAAAATTCCACCTGCTGCTGTGGAGGCGTTG
Organism: Oreochromis niloticus; assembly: GCF_001858045.2. Lineage (NCBI taxonomy): Eukaryota > Metazoa > Chordata > Actinopteri > Cichliformes > Cichlidae > Oreochromis > Oreochromis niloticus. The sequence continues at coordinate 38,380,635 of NC_031965.2, forward strand.
TCTCAACTGATGGGAAAATATTTTTCCAAGCTTAGTTCTGTTCTGAATAACCCATAATGTTGTATTTAGGGGGGCCATGTAAATAATTTGCATTTACTGAATATGTACTTACTAAGTAACACTGTTCAAAAGTTGAATAAAGAAACAAACAAATGTTTGCCTATTTTTAATTAAAACCACTTTGTAGAACATCACATCAGTTACAATGTAGAATCCATGTCGTTTATAGTTTACAAATGACAAAATGTTCACATAAAATCATGACAGCACTTAAATAATATCACCCACTCCTAGCATTCTGTAATTTACGGTCTCTTTAGAAAACTTATCACTACATATACAGCACAAGACTTTTAAGAATATTTAACAAGAGCATTTTTCCCTGGTTTTACTACCACACTGGGGCACATGTTCACCAAAATGCAGCAAACCCTCGCCATCTTATCCAGAAGGGTCACCTTTTCACCCTCACATGGAAGAAGTAATCTGATTGGCATGGTGGTATGTAGCATGTAGTTCGAAGCAGGGATTTTGTAGTGCCCCATGTGTAGCGTTGGAACCCAGTAAGGATTTGTTTCATCCATTTCATTGGCTGGTTTGCTGCAATAATGCCAAATAATTAGCAACTCTATAAATAGAAGGTAGTTCTGCAAAATCACTCATTAGGATGTTTGTTCTAATCTGCTATGACCTCAGAGCGCATTGAAAATAAAACTAATAGGTTATAAAGAATAATATGAACTTATTCAGAACTTACCTGAATGAAAATGTCTGGAGCACACCAACAGATATCTGGGGATGGTAGAGAACTGAATATCAGCTCGTCTCACAGCTGCTATCCAGGCTAGACGCCTTCTTTTGGTAACATCCAACACATAAGCTCCCTCATGATGCTTCCAGGTGAGGAAACAGTGAAAAGAGAGCCCATTTTCAAGCTTATTCCCTTGCCAGTAGTGCAATCTAACATTACAACCGACCACACAGCAAGCATTTGTTTGGCCTGCTAATATGGCGCCTTGACCAAAAATCCTGGCTACGCCCCATCCCGTAAGATCACGCTCCAGAGTCCTAATAACGTACAGATCTAGAAAGAAGACACTGCATTTTTAACTCTGAGGGAGAATGAGCCTATTTCCAAAAAAAGTGGAGTGTGTTCCTTTAAGTACTATATTGTATATATTGTCAAAAACTAAAGTGTACATAGCAGTTGTTGTATCTTGTTTACTGTATCACTGACAGATAGTTTCAAAGTGAACGCTACATTATAGTGAGATATTGTGTAATGTGAAATACTGTAAGCAAATGAATAAACAACCTAATTCTTGCTAAACCTTTAACTGTTTTGTTTGAATCCAACTGTTTTTTGCATATGTACATAAAACGTGGTTACTTTTATTATTATTGTTATCATTATTGCACTAAATACATTTTAAATAAAGGATACTTTGATATACATTCTACTGTGAGGTTAGAAATGTATTTTCTTCACCCTAAAATATCTTTTGAAATGTATTTTGGTTTGAAAAAAATATATTTTCAATTTCAAAAATATATATTTTTTGAGCATCACAAATACAACATATATTTACCATATATTTGAAATATATTTTGGCCAGGAAAAATGTATTTTTTTACCGTATGGGGACTTTGTTTGATTTTGAGCATCTTTGTTTTTGTGTGTTTAAAGACCTCACTGAGGTTTTCAAATCAAATCAAATCACTTTTATTGTCACATCACATGTGCAGGTACACTGGTACAGCACATGTGAGTGAAATTCTTGTGTGCGAGCTTCACAAGCAACAGAGGTGTGCAAAATACAATAACATTAGAATAAGAAATATATTAATGGGAATCTGAGAATTATAAGAATAAATATATGTACAAATATAGAATGTATGCGCATTACTGAATATGTATATATACATATGTGTGTGTGTGTGTGTGTGTACATATATATAAAATTAAATAAAATAAAATATACAGAGGTCGGCAGTTGGATATTGTGCAAAACAAGTGGCATTTATGTACAGTTCTGGTAAGTGCAGGTGAGGTGTCTATGAAGTGTTCATCAGTCTGCTGGCCTGATGGAAAAAGCTGTCTCTCAGTCTGCTGGTGCGGGACCGGATACTGCAGTTCTTCCTGCCTGATGGAAGTAGTCTGACCAGTTTGTGACTGGGGTGATTGGAATCTTTGATGATCCTCTCCGCTTTCCTCAGGCACCGCTTCCTGCAGATGTCCTGGGGGGAGGAAAGCTCACCTCCAATTGTCCTTTCCGCACACCGCACCACTCTCTGGAGAGCTTTGTGGTTGTAGGCGGTGCTGTGGCCGTACCAGGTCGTGATGCATCCAGTGAGGAAACGGAAGCTGCTCACTCTCTCCACAGCGCTGTTGATGGTGATGGGGGTGTGTGCTTCCCTGCACCTCCGGAAGTCCACTATCAGCTCCTTTGTCTTTGTGACGTTGAGGGTGAGATGGTTGTCTTGACACCAGTGGGTCAGGGCGCTGACCTCCTCCCTGTAAGCCGTCTCATCACCGTTGGTGATAAGACCCACCACTGTAGTGTCGTCCGCAAACTTCACAATGATGTTGGAGTTGTTAGTGGCCGTGCAGTCGTAGGTGTAGAGTGAGTACAGGAGAGGGCTCAGTACACACCCCTGTGGAGCACCAGTGTTCAGTGTGATGGGGGATGAGGTGATGCTGCCCAGTCTGACCACTTGGCGTCTGTCAGACAGGAAGTTAAGGATCCAGCTGCAGAGGGAGCTGCTCAGTCCTAGATCCTGCAGTTTCCTGTCCAGCTTCGAGGGAACGATGGTGTTGAATGCTGAGCTGTAATCTACAAACAGCATTCTCACATACGTGTCTCTCTTCTCCAGGTGTGACAGGGCAGCATGGAGTGTCAGGGCTATGGCATCATCAGTGGACCTGTTGTGGCGGTATGCGAACTGTAGCGGGTCCAGTGACTCGGGTAGTGCAGAGCAGATGAAGTCCCTGACCAGCCTCTCGAAGCATTTGCTCACGATGGGGGTCAGGGCTACAGGTCGCCAGTGGTTCAGTGATGAGATGGTGGAGGATTTGGTGGAGGTGGAGCAGGCTGGGAGTACAGACAGAGAGAGCGAAAGGTTGAAGATGTGTGTAAACACTCCAGCCAGCTGAGCTGCGCATGACTTGATGACGCGGCCGGGAATCCCGTCCGGACCAGTAGCTTTGCAGACGTTCAGCGTTTCTTTAACCAAACTCTGGTTTCTCACATTTGATGACATTTCCTTGGACTAAAGTTTCTGCACAGAATTCAAATGTAGATCAGCTTCAGTGAATGGAATCACCTCTCCAAAATAAAATTGAAAAAACTAAACATTTCTTTGCTTTAAAGACTTACATCTGTTAATATGTCTTTTTGTTGTTGTATCTGGAAGATGAAAAAACACAAGTTATTTAAAACTTCTTCTTCACTTCTTCACGTTTTGACATCTTGCAGACAGAGGCAGTGAAAGTTAGACAGGAAGGATTTCAGCTCTGCTCAGAAGCAACTGTGTTTTTTATCCTGCAGACCCTGACCTCTTGAAACATCTCGTGTCCTGCATTCAGTCGCGTCCGACCTCAGACAACTTCAAATAAGAGTCACCTGGTACGTACGTCAGGCCTCTTCTCTGTCTGTTTTTAAATCTCTTCTCCTCGGCCCCGTCACTCCCGCTGAAGGAGGTGAAGGTGGATTTTCACACACTGCCTTTGCATTTTGCCTTAATCCTAGTTAAATAATGATGTAGGATATGACATCTGAGATTGTACTTATCTAACATTAACATCTGGTATGGGCTAGATCATTCTCATTGTGTACTGAATTGTAAAATCGTAGAATTTAAACTTTCTACCACGACTGTGTCTCTGTTTCCTCCCCACAGTTTGATCCTACAATTTATTTGTCTTTGAATTTGTTTCTTCTACTTTTCTCTTCTGTAAACAGGAGAACATGATGAGTCCAGCTCATGAAAACTGATGACTTTGTCATTTTCAGGCTTTGAAAATAGCACAGGGACAGAAAGGGGAAGAATCAAAGGGGAAGTGTGGTTTGTTTTCGTGGACGTGGGAGGTGTCAGTGGAAATAATGGAGGAGCTGAAAGTGTCTTCTTTGTTTGTTTGTTTGTTTTTCATCTGTTATTTTAATTTCGTTACATTTATTGTTTGTTTTTGATGAAGTGTAGCTGCAGTTTGGAACACACTGTATGTAAAAAGCTTCAGCTTCATATTTTACTGTTATTTCTGTGGTTTTACGAATATTTCTGAAAAAAAAACCCATTTTACTTAATGTGTTAAATGTAAATCATTATGTGCAGTGAAATGATCACAGTGGCATAAATAATACATGATTTTACTGTCAGAGTGGAGTTAACTGGAGCTCGGACATGAATGGAAAGAACACGTTCCAAAATCTTGACCTTACAGCCAAACTCTGAAGCCTGACAGCAGCAGATTAATGAGCGTGGGTGTGAAAATGTCACGTGTGGGGGTAATATTCAGAGGTGCTGTGGTTTTACTGTGTTAGAAAGAAAAATCTGAGACTTCTACATGTCGGTGTCTGATTGGATGTTGGCCTGTTTGGCGTGCAGGCAGTGAGGGTTTCTGGGTAAAACCATTAAGAACAAATCAAAGGGTCATAAGTGGTATCAGTGATGACGATTGTGAGAATGTGGTTTCAGGTTTTGTGGTCTAAAACAGATTAAATGAAACCTAAGTCATTTCAATTGAAACATATACAAGGTAAATGTATATAAGTGTGTGTGTGTCAGGTTGTGTTAAGGAGGGCAAGTCTGAGTCAGACGTTTGAGCAATAAACACATTTTTCTTAACATGTGATTGGATGAGAAAAATAAATGGATGAATTGTTGGTCATTATGAGACCCCAGCTGAAACCAGTCACCTACCTGTAAGCAGGTAGGTGACTGGTTTCAGCTGGGGTCTCATACCTGTAAGCAGGTAGGTGTGTGCGATCTATAAATCAACAAAGGAAAATCAACACGCCACTGCAGCCCCCTCTGGCCTCTGCTCCGTGGCTGCTGGGTGAACCCTCGTTTGGGGCTCTCCTCAGCTCTTCCCAGGAGGGTGGCACGGTTACCCCCCGATGGTCCTCCTTGGGTCCTCGTATTCTGGGGCCTCTGGATGTCTGGGGCCTGGATCTTCTCCATGCCTGCTTCATGCCCTGGGGGACGGGGCTAAGGCTCCCCACACTCCCTAGCAGCAATACAAGCGTGCTGATCCACACAGGTGTGCACGCAGGTGTACACAGGTGTTGACAGACACAAACTACACTTTCTTGGCTGCTACCTCATTGTGCTGTCGATCTTGTGCGCTGCACAACAACATTCAATATTTAGTGTCTACTGTTATTTACTGTTAGCTAGATCATTGCGATGGTGTTGTGTTTATTATGTTGCTCTTTTTTGCTTGTTTTCTCTTCTGTTTTTTCTTCTCTCAACAGGTGATTTTATTTGTTTTAAGTGCCTTTTCTCACTGTCCATCTTCCCTCTCCCTTTCTTTCTCTCTGTCCTATCCCCAGTCATGTCTGTCTCGTCTGTAACAACTGAAAATAAAATAAATACATGATAATAATAAAGGTCAATCAAATGAACCAATATTGCAAGGCCATGATGATCCAAGCAAGATGGCGGATGTAGCAGGTGGTGGTGCCGACGTAGCTCCGACTTTCAAACGGTCACGATTAAAACCAGAGATATATAAAACAACTGATGGGAGGGTAATTGTAGAGGATGAACTACTTAATTTCCTTGCTGTAAAAATCAAAACTTTTAGTCAGGATGAAATTGTGTTGTTGGCCACGAACACGTTTGAATCCGAGGGGATTGAAGCCTCCAAGAAAGTTTTGTTTGAGCTCTGCCCCGCTACCTCACAGCGGTGCGTTGGATATAAAGGACAGCATAAAGACGCCAACAATATTAAACTCTGTCTTAAAGTGCTGAATGAGTGTAGGGAGAATGTCCCAAGATTTGTATCTCATCACCTGGACGATTTGCCGCCTGTTACATACTCCAGCATGGATGTGTGTTGTCTACTACGGCGAATGGACCAGCTGTGTGCTGAGGTGGGTGCTTTAAAACATGTAGTTAAACTACAGGCGGATGTCTGCGAGCAAGTTATGACCAATGCTGTGGAGGTCGACCAACGTGTGACTGTTCTTGAGTGTCGGTCTGAGGTGATGGCTGAGCCTGTTACTCTGAATGCTCAGGGGTCGGGGACCGATTCCCGTTTTCCCCTGGGGAAACACGCAGAGGAGCGGTGGGGGAGTCGAAGTAAAGGCGGCCCGCGCGGAAGGCAGGGAGCCAGAGCTTTGGCTGCTTCAAGGACTGGGACAAGCACAGTGTCAGCGTTTTGTCCGGAGATGTTGCTATGTGGTCAAGATCAGGCTCCGACGACAGCCTCAGGTCGTAATATGGAAACTACAGCAGAAACGGAGGATCCCGTTGAGACAGTGATTTCTACATGCTCCCCGCAATGGAGTAAAGTTGTGAAAAATGGCAAGCCTCGTCACAAGCTGGAGAAGGTTAATTCGGGTTCAGGAATGGATGCTGCTACCACTGGACGTAATAAGAGGCCTGGACCTGTATCGATTATCGGCACTGGCGCTGTGAGTACAATCAGAACTGTGAAAACTAAATTGGTGAGCGTGTTTGCCACTAAATTTGCCCTGGATATAGATGCAGAAACTCTTGCTCTGTATTTGAGAGAGAAACTCAAAAGAGATGTGACCTGTCAAAAAAATTGCTAGTAAACGTAGCAGGTTCGGCTCTTTCAAGGTTACTGCTGAATGTAATGATGTGGGTGAAATGTACAGTCCTGAACTTTGGCCTGAAGGGGCTCTGGTCCGGCGTTTTTATGAACCTCGTAAGCCCGGTACGGTGGTGCCAAACTCAGTGGATCCAGCAGGGGAGATAACTGCGCCTTCTGGTACCAACGTATCAACATGAAGATGTGTATTAGGGTATTATCTTACAACTGTCGTGGTCTACGTTTGGGACAGAGTGCAGGGGATAAAACTCGACGGATTGTTGTGGACAGTCTGCTTGCAGAATGTGACATTTTATGCTTGCAGGAGACATGGTTGTCCAAACAGGACCTGGGAAAACTTAACTGTCTAAATGCAAGTTTTTTGGGAGTGGGGGAATCAACAACTGATCTCAGCACAGCTATAGTCAGAGGTAGAATACCTGGAGGGGTTGCTGTGCTTTGGGACAAAAAAATAGACGCTGTGATAAAGCCCATTAGACTGAATGTAGACTGGTGTATTGGTATACAATATACACAGAATAATAGTAGTTTTATCATTCTTAATATTTATACTCCCTATGAATCTTGTCAAAATGAGCAAGAATACCTCAGTAGGCTGGCTTTTATTAATGCATTTATTCAAGACAACGATACTTACAGTATATATGTTTTGGGTGATTTTAATGCTGATCTCACAGACAGCAGTTCTCGGTTTGCTAACCACTTAATCCACTTTTGTGAAGTGAACAATCTTATCCTATCTACCAAAGTGTTACTGCCTGCAGATAGCTATACATACATAAGTGAAGCCTGGCATAGTACATCATGGCTGGACCACTGTATCTGTACAGCTGATGGACATGCAGCTTTAGCAAACATGACTATTAGGTATGAGGTAACTGTGTCAGATCATATACCTTTTGGTTTTACTGTGAATGTGGAACACATGCCAGCAACAACTGGAAATAATATTGCTAATATTGCTAACAGTGCAAAATTAGACTGGTCAGCCTGTAGTGAAGATGATCTCTTAGCTTATTATTGTAATACCGATATACATCTGAACAACATTTCTTTGCCCAAAGAAGCTATTTTGTGCAAGGATGTCAACTGTAAGAATGCTGTGCATAAACATTTACTCTGCTCCATGTATGATGATATAGTGACTGCTCTGTATGAAAGTGGTACACTGCTTGATAAACAATATAAGCATAAGAAACCTAACATCAGACCTGGCTGGAAAGAACATGTATCCATGTACCATGATGAAGCTCGTATAGCTTATAAATGCTGGGCCATGGCTGGAAGACCTAAACAAGGCCCAGAATTTGAACAGAAAAAATGTGCGAATGCCAGATATAAGTACGCTGTTCGCTTTATAACTAAAAATGAGCAAATGCTGAGAGCAGATTCTTTGGCCAGGAAAATGCTGTGTAATAATATGACAGATTTTTGGAAAGAGGTGAAAGCTCTTAATAACTGTAAACCATCTCTACCATCAACTGTTGAAGGTGTTTCTGGGGCAGATAACATTGCAGCATTATGGAGACAGCATTACAGTGCGTTAACTGTATAAAAAGTGATCCATATGAGGACAATTTTGACATGAGTAATGACACAATAAGTGTAAGGACACATGAAGTAATGAAGCCATTCATAGGTTATCTGATAATAAATCCTCTGGTTTGGATCACATCACTGCAGAACATTTAAAACATGCTAGTTTAAGGCTAGCTCCTCTTTTAGCACTCTGTTTCACTGGGTTTATGATTCATGGCATATTACCAGACTCAATGCTGTGTATTTTATTGGTACCAGTTATGAAAGACAAAGCTTCAAAAGTGAGCTGTTTGGATAATTACAGGCCGATTGCACTAGCCAGTATTTTATCTAAGGTGTTAGAAAGAATCTTGTTTGACAGAGTTAGTGTGTTCATCTCTTCTCTGGATAATCAGTTTGGCTTCAAACCTAAGCACGGCACTGACATGTGCATATATGCACTCAAGGAAATAGTCAGTTTGTATAGGGCTAAACATTCATCTGTCCTCATGTGTTTCATTGATGCCTCTAAGGCTTTTGATCGAGTGAACCACAGAAAACTTTTTGATAAATTGAGGCGACGGGGAGTTCCTCAATACATCGTGAGGATTCTCTCTTACTGGTACGCTCATCAGAGCATGCAGGTTAAATGGGGAAGTAGTATTTCTGCCCCCTTTGGTGTCAGCAATGGTGTCAGACAGGGTGGGATTTTGTCTCCAATTTTATTTAATCTATATGTTGATGATTTGTCCATACAGCTGAGAGCCTGTAACACTGGGTGTATATTAGGTAAAACACTGATAAATCATCTTATGTATGCAGATGACCTGGTTGTTTTTAGTCCAAGCAGTGCTGGCTTACAGGATCTTCTTAATGTCTGTACTGAATATGGTGTGCAATATGACATAAAGTACAATGCTGCTAAAAGTGCTGTTTTGATATGTAGAACCAAGCAGGATAAACAGCTAAATTTCCCTTTGTTTAAACTGGCCCAAAAAACTCTTGAAGTTCATAAAAAGGTGAAATACCTCAGTCACTTTATTACTGAGCAAATGAATGATGATGATGACATTTACAGACAACGGTGTAAGCTCTATGTGCAGGCAAATACTATTGCACGCAAATTCAGCTTTTGTTCACTTCCAGTTAAAGTGGCTTTGTTTAAAGCTTATTGCACACCGCTATATACTGCCCCCTTGTGGTCATCCTACAAACAATGTAGCATGCAGAAGCTGCATGTTGCATAAATGATGCGATGAGAATCCTTTGCAGGATACCTAGAAGTGGTAGTGCCAGTCAGATGTTTGTAGCTGTGGGTGTTTGGACTTTTAAAGCACTTTTAAGAAAGTTAATGTACAATTTTAGAGAACGACTGGATGGTTCGAGTAACAGTATAATTTTAGCACTTACAGATCCGACAGTGAGTGGTTCCCGTTACTCATCCAGTCTGAGAAAGCACTGGTTAAAGTGTTTGTGTATTTATTGATTTATTTTAAGTAATTGTGTTTTATGTATATTATGGTTTTATATTTTTACAAATGCTTTATATACTTATTTATCTACATATATATTTAATGGTTTATACCTTGTGTTGGGGGGGGGGGGGGGGGGTGTTGTGTGTGTGTGTTTCTGTCTTGTTTTTATGGACATGAAGTCTGCCAATAAAGATTGAATTGAATTGAATCCACTTGGTAAAGCAAATCCGTTGGGCATCTTTCTTGGCCTTCAAACAATAATTTTGAAGGCTAAAGAACCAAACGGGACAGGCAAAAAAATAAAGTAAAATCAATCAATCAATCAATCAACAGAGCATGTCCTCTGTACATCAGGACTTAGTAAGGTAGCTCAAATAAGTCAAAAGATACAAACAAATGTCCATAATACAGAGGACTTTAATTAATAGGCTGGTTATCAGGAGGAAAATAACAATATCCGTCACATAGCACAGATAAGCTTGTACACAAAGAAGTAACTGTTCACCTAAAGCAGTCGTCTTAGTACAATCATACTAATGGCAGGTCATATGGTGCCACCTAGTGGTATGAACTGAACATGGCGTCCATATGCTGCCAAGAACTAATTCAAAAATTTAAATGTCGGCTTGATCTACCTTTGACTCACCGTCCAAAAGTACAAACAGGTGTTCTGATTTATATGTTATCAAATGGCTTGTGTGTGTGTGTGTGTGTGTGTGTGTGTGTGGGGGGGGGTGCGTGCGTGTGTCCTCCTGACACCTACACCACTACACCTAGTGCTGGATGCAGATTTAGGAAACACTGAAGCTTCTGAAAGCTGTATAGGGCCAGCTCAGTAAGTAAGTCAAATTTATTTATATTTCGCTTTTCGCAGATAAAAATCACAAAGTGCTTTACAACAAAGAAAATGGGAAAAAAAAAAAAATGGAAATACAACAAATAACAATGTAAAACAGTAAAACACAAAATAAAAACAACAAATTAATTAAAAGCTTGCCTATATAAAAATGTCTTCAGCTGCTTTTTAAAAGAATCAATGGAGTCAGTACAGCAGAAAACCAGTGGGAGAGAATTCCACAGCCGTGGTGCCGCTGCCTGAAAGGCCCGATCAAATCGAGTGCGTGGGGCCACCAACAGTCTCTGACCTGATGACCTCAGAGCTCGGGAAGAGGATTGCAGTTTCAGCAGGTCAGATATAAGCTTGACCATGTAGGGCCCCAAAGGTTAAAACTAAAATTTTAAAATGAAACCTAAAACTTACAGGCAACCAGTGAAGGGAGGCTAAAACTGGAGTGATATGAGATCTTCTCTTGGTGCCTGTTAAGAGTCGTGCTGCAGCATTCTGCACAGTCTGAAGACGATTTAAGGCTGATTTGTTAAAACAAGTAAAAAGACCAAAATAAAAGCATGAATAATCATCTCAAGTTCAGCATTTGACACCATTAGTCTGAGTTTTGAAATATTTGTTAAATGATAAAAACAGTTCTGGACCAGCTGCTGAATGCTGCTCAAGCGACATCGAGCTGTCAAATATGACACCGAGGTTTCTGAGGCTCGATTTTACAGAAGGGTCTAAGAAGCTGATATGCTGCCCAATTTCTGGAATCATATGGTCAAGAGCAATAATTAAAGTTTCTGTTTTATCAGAGTCTAGCTGGAGGAAGTTGTCGTTTAACCATTGCTTAATTTCAATTGCTTAAACTAGACAATTTATAAAACTCAGAGATTTTAAAAGAACAGTATAACTAAATGTCATTGGCATAGAGATGATAGGAGAGATATCATTGTAGCGCCTAATAATTTGGCCTAGGGGGAATATATAGAGTAAAAAGAGAATTGGACCCAAGACAGATCCCTGAGGTACCCCACAAGATAGAACTCTGGATTTGGACATCACTTGATTCATACGAACAGTAATGAATAGGTTGCACCAGAAACACAAAAATCAGCAGTTGGCTAACTTGTACATCTAAACCCTCTGAAACACGCTAACCCATGGGGTAACCTGACATGCGCCTCTCAAAAAATATAACTAGTCATTTTTGGAGGGAAATACATAAAATCACTCTTTGGTCGGCCACTTTCGGAGGTTACGTCGCAGGAGCGACAAAGATTCCCCGCAGAAGTCCGACTCAGGCCTGAAAAAATCTTCATCCTTTTCTTTAGTGTCACCAGAAGGTCATACAGTCAGTGAAGCACCTTTAAAAGGCACTTCTGCCTTTTTAAATGAAATAAAGTAAATAACAAAATTTTCTTCCTCCTGTAAATGACGCTGTGATCAGATCAAATTTAAGTCACAGTTGAGTCAAAGGCTGAATTTATACCTTTATATTCTTTTCGATGTTTGATGTTATAATTTCGATCAGGGTTGATAAGCATACATGTGCTAACACATGCATGTGTGTAGTGAGGATTGCAGGAACAGGAGCAGAGGTGAAAGGAAGGAAAAGGCTTTCTTTCTCTTCTTCCCTTTTCTCAATGTGCCAAAAATAACAAAGGACAAACTGTTTGAACGGTCAAGTCACATTAAATCCGTCTTTTACGTCACTGACACAAGACAGACGCCAATAATCAGCGCCCAAGAAGACATCGCGAACGCTTCCTGGCCATCCAGTGTAGATGTTAGTGAAACTGTTGGGAAGACAACGTGAACATTTTATTTGTACTTTATAATCTGCAAATTCTGACAGAAATCTGCAACTATCCTTTGAAGCACCGCTCCTCTAAAACAGCAATAAGGATCATTATTAGGCCATATGTAAATAACAAAATAACTTTATAACTTAAAGCAAAATTGGGAAACGTGAAGTCCAAAACAGTCAAACAATACTGTTGGTCTGGGTCTAAACAGAGCGCGTTGTGTGTGACATCTTCTTTTGCGCATGCGGGCCGCTTTGAGCGTTCACACTAGAGCGCGTTTGCTGTCACATTTTATTTATAGTGTGAACAAGCAGACAAAAAATCGGATTTGATCAAAAAATCGGAATTGAGCATTAAGACCTGCAGTGTGAACATAGCCTAAATACAGGTCATCTTCCACGTCCCTGTCCTATGGTGTGCCACAAGGCTCTGTGCTGGGGCCTTTATTGTTCCTAATATATCTACTTCCCCTCCAGCATGTTTTGAGCTCCTTTGAGGACATCTGCTGCCACTACTACACAGATGATATCCAGTTATACATTTCTTTCAAGCCCCAAGATGTTTCTAAGCTACAGATTTTGAATTAGTGCTTAGAATCCGTTAAAAATTGAATGGCTGACAAATTCCTCCAACTTAACGAAGGAAAGACTGAAGTCCTTGTATGTGCTCCTGACAGATTTGTACCTAAGATTATGAATGCTCTTGGTCCTCTTTCAACATTTGTGAAATCATCTATCAGGAACCTCGGGGTAACCTTTGACCCGGCTCTCACTTTGGATGTTCATGTCAAATCTCTGGTTCGGTCCTGCTTTTATCACTTAAGAAACATTTCCAAACTAAGTCCTATTGTATCTCATACTGAACTGGAAAATGTCATTCATGCATTCATTTAATCAAGACTGGACTACTGTAATTCACTGTTTACATGTTTAAACAAAAACTCCTTGAAGCGTCTACAGACTGTTCAAAACCCTGCAGCAAGACTTCTGACCAAAACATCGAAGTACGCGCATGTGACACCGTTGCTAATACAGCTGCACTGGCTCCCCGTCGAATTCAGAGTCCATTTTAAGATTCTGGTACTGACCTTTAGAGCTCTTCATGGACAAGCACCTGCCTACATCATTGAACTTCTTCATATTAAATTTGCTATACATGTTTCAAAAACTGTTTGAGGTCCTGTATTAAGCTTTTGGTGGATTTATATGTGCTCCATGAATAAGAAAAGTTTTCTCATGTCTCACAGAGGCATGTTCACTTCCAGCGTTCTGGCTTTTCTGTGGTCTGCTTCACACATAAAATAACTTTAGTGAATTCAGTAAATGGAAGAAAATAAATCTTAATCAGCAGAAGTTTATCGTAAAACCAAAACTTCACTGTGACATATTTTGACATGTTTAGAAGAATTAATCAGCAGAAAAATTCATGGGAGCAGAAAGAGGAAGTGGAAGTAAAACAGGAAGTATTTCTCTTCTGTCCTCTTTAATTCACTTTCATTCATCTGCCAGCACTAAGTTTTAAATTCATTATTGCTAATGCTGTTTTGATTAAAAAACGAAGTGCTGTACGCAGTGTTAGCATCGCTGTTCCAATCACTTCACTCTGACTTATTGTTATGTGACTGCACTCGTCCTCTCTGGTATGTGCTGGTTCTGTGGTGTGTGGGGCTGTGAGTCTCAGGGATAGTTCAGGGAACGCTGAACCAACTGAAACATCATTCATAAAACTCATTCAGTGGTTCCAAAATCACGCCTCGGTGATGGCGCAAGAACTGCAGCTAAGGGTTCTTTCTGGCTTTTTCCCACAGTCTGCAGCACATTAGACTAACTAGGTGATTCATGATTGGTCATAGGAATGAATGGCTGTCTGTCTCTCTGAGTCAGCCCTGTGACAGACGGCGACCTGCTCAGAATGTACCTGCCTCTCTCCCTATTGGCTTGTCTGGGCTTGCGCACCCCTACAGCCCTGACCTGGAATAGCAGTAAAGAAAGCAGATAGATGTTTACATTAGAAAAGTGTGCACCAAAAAGAAAGAAGAAGAAAGACCTTCATGTGGCATTAAATCATTGAACTGCAGAGTCCATGGTGGATGGATCGGCTTCACCGAGGATTATAACGAGGCTCCTGCAGAGGGCTGATGTGTGGAATGCATTTAAACAGCTGGAGGATGAAACCTTCACTGTGTTTTAATCCTGAACACCACGCTGCAGCTTTCATTAAACATCGTCACGTCACTCTGCCATCGATCACGACTGCGGGTAAATAAAGCGGACTCTGTATTTGGATTTGGATGTTTTAATGGAAGTTAAGTGGACGTTTTGTCACCGTGACACTCAGAGAAAGCTCTGTGTGGTTTGTGGTGTACACAGCCGCTAACCACACAGCCAATTAAAACTGCTGAGGGTGTAATTTTCAGATAAACCTCAGGCTTTAAAAACAGAGCTGTTAAACTTCTTCAGAGAATGCAGCACAAAAAAGTTTTTTTGTTTCTCTGTATTAAAGAAAAAAGTCCGTATGAAAGGAGAAGTGGAACCAAAGGGGAAGCGTGACTTCTTAGAACACACTGAGCCATGAATGTGGACGTCGGAGGTGGATATAAAGGGAGCAGAGAGCAGGTCAGAGCACATCAGCCCTGCACATTCAAACAGAAGAACATCTGTCTGTGTCGGGAACCATGAAGACTCTGCTGGCTCTCACAGTCCTGACGCTCACCTGCTTCCTGAAGCACAGCTCTGCCAGTGAGTACCGCTGACCTCTGACCTCTGAGCGCCGTGAGTCTGAGCTGCACTCGTATTAACTCTGTGTGTGTGTTCACAGTGCCAGTCGCTATAGACATGGTGATAAAAAATGTCGAATGCTGCGAGGCCGTCACTAATAAAATCCACATACCAGTGGATAAGGTGACGAACGTGACAATGACCAGCGACTGCAAACTTAAAGCGATCATGTAAGTAAACACAGAAAGTCATGTGACAGGTG
Organism: Oreochromis niloticus; assembly: GCF_001858045.2. NCBI lineage: Eukaryota > Metazoa > Chordata > Actinopteri > Cichliformes > Cichlidae > Oreochromis > Oreochromis niloticus. Next base: position 38,396,046 of record NC_031965.2, read on the forward strand.
TTTTAACATTCATGTCATCTAATTTGGAGTTTTCAGTTTTGTAGTTGGCATAACTACTCGTTCGTGTTATTGTGGCTCACTGATCAGCTGCTCAGCTACAGCTTTAGTTTTAGTCTCTTTGCTCCAATTTTGGTCTCCACCACTATGAATGTAAATCATTAGACCTGTAAATCTGCTTCATGTGATCGTTCCCACTGGGTTCATCATCTGTTCCACTTTCAGTATGTTTTGATCCTTTTAAATGATTTTGAATGAAACATTTTTAGGTGTATTGGGGTATTTTGCATCTTTCAGCTTCTTCCCATCACTGGCGCTGTGTGTGTTCCTTACAGTGTGCATTGTGTGTTTCTTACAGAGTCAGCACTGAGGCCAAAAAGAAGTTCTGCCTTGACCCTGAATGGAAACACGCGCAGATGCATTTGGCAGAATTTAAGAAGAAATCCCAGCAGTCAGGAGCCCTGAAAGTTTAACACGTTGTTCCTTTGTGGGCGTGTTTGTCAAACATCAATGATTTTTACAGCTCGGTGTTCATGTATGTTTGAACTGTTACACAACTTAAACCCAATATTTCTGATGATTTCAAAGAAAAGTTAATTATTTAAACCTTTCATGTGTTGTTTTTTTAAACTGAGATAATACCAAGTAGTACACCTGAACCTTTCAGAATAAAAGACTTTTGAACTTAAGTATTCGCTGCAATTTATTTTGGAGTTTGAATCTGAGTTGGATGTCTTCCTCACACACAAAGGTTAGACATGGAGTTCCACAAGAATTTCACATTATACGTACTGTTCTTAGGTAATATTATGAGACATTTCAGTGGAGACAATAAACAGCGATTGTAGCTTTCCAGTGAAGCTCGACGCTCCACTTTGTCCCTCTCAGGTACAACATGGTGACTCAATCCAGAATTATCAAAGTTCAAACAGATGCAGAGACACAGAGAGGTCAAAAAAAGCCTTCCTGTCCCTACCAGACTATCACACTAGGGATAGCCGGGGATAGGTCAGTAGGTAGAGTGGTTGCCCCATGATCGGAAGGTCGGGGGTTCGGCATCCCCGAGCAAGGTACCGTCCCTACACACTGCTCCCCGGGCGCTGCATTGGTGGCTGCCCACTGCTTCACTGGGGTGAATGGGTTAAATGCAGAGGAGTAATTTCCCTACGGGGACTAACACATACACATTATTATTAAAATAAAAGCATACATTTTAACCACAACAAATCAAACTGAGAACTTGTTCCATTATTCTTAATATGTCAGTCTGTAAGTATTCCTTCCAATATAATACAACTCTAAGCAAGTGAGCCATAACTTTATAGTTTTAATAAAATTATGTTAAACATATAAACTCCACAAACTGCATCGAGGCTCCTACAGCGGTACTTATTTATGAAACAAACAACAAAAGTTATTGGTTAAACTACAGGCATGCCCTGTATAAAGGACTGGGTGAGCTGTGATTGACTTGGCTTCCTTTTTATTATTAGATGCTTTATTTGAGCTGGTTATTACATTAAGATTGAGATCCCTGTTCTTGAGGCCAGTGTACAGTTAAAGAACAGACAAACAGATAACGTCAGACTTGATCACAAACTGAGAAGAACATCCGAGAGCTGCAGATGCAGAAATTATAACCTTTTAAAAAGTTCCAGTCCAATCGGGAAATGTAGCCTCAGGCTTTGGTTTTCCATTCCATGTGTAAGCAGCGAGTTCAGTCCAGCTTTTCCACGTTTATTGTGAATAATGTTAAAATGAGCCATGTTAACACATGATCACATGATCCTCACAGCGTTCAGGGACATCGCTGTGTGCAGTTCACCTGCACTGTTGAGGAAACAACAAGACAACCAAACAGGCAGCAGTTTAGCAGCTGGTGCTCTCTGCTTATCCCTCCTGACTGATTTCTCTCTAATTTTATCGACATCTTTTATTCTGACCTGCGCTCGCCACCCAGCGCCCTGCAGCTCGTTCAGCATTTGTCTTCCATCGGCCCGTTGTCCCTTCACAGATGATGTTTCAGGCAGCATAATGCTTGCCACGGCACCTCCAGACTCGTGTCTGTCACGTGTGCCCACTGTGAACCTGATCTCATCTGTGACGGGATCAGGTCACTAGTGGCAACCTGCCAGTTCCGATGTCCTCTGGTGAATGCAAGTCGAGCTGGTTGGTTCCTCACGCCGCTCCTCGTAGAGCTTGTTTCTGAAGGTTTGGTCCCAAACGTGTAACTGATCTGTTCTCCCTGCACAAAGGAGCAGATACGGCCCTGAGGCTACATGGTCCCAGGACCTTCGTGCTTTTAAATCGTTTGGATTCTGTGAATATTTAGAACTTGTCTAAGTTCTTGTGCAAAGTTTAAAGTCTTTCCAGTCTAAGGAGCTTGGAAAGAAAAGCGACTGGACTTCTTTGTTCCACCTCTCATCCGAGAAGCTTCTTCCCAGGTATTTAACTCTCCACCAGGATCCAGCTCTTCTCTTCTTGGCCACCAGCAGGGTGCGCCAAAGCACCGCTACAGCTCTTTTCAATACAGTCAAAACTGTGGGGACCGCTACTCAGTGAACTTTATTTATTATTATGAATCAGTTTGTTTATTTCATTATTAGTGCAGCTGATGATCTGCATGTTTGATTTGGATATTATGGATTTACGCCTTTCCTGCTTCAACCGTCCTTAAAGTTAGAAGAGCGAGGCTGAGATGGTTTGCACATGTGCAGACGAGGGAGAGTGGATATATTGGATATATCGGATAAAGGATGATGAAGGAGAACATGCAGAGGGTTGGTGTGACAGAGGAGGACGCTGGGATGGGGTTAAGACAGAGCAGAAGAAGTAAGATGATGATGATAGTAAGTTCCAATCTGTCTGCAGTCATTCCCTACATCTGATGAAGGACACGTGAGTTTCACACCGTTAGCCTCGTCTCCTGTGAGGACAGCAGGCCGTGCAGGTTGGAGGAAAACAAGAAGTGATAGAAGAGAAGAACGAGTGCCTGTTGGACTTCAGTGTTCCCATTGTTTGTAATTTAAACCGAAGCCGTCGTGCCAACAAGTGTCAAACAAGTTCTGCAGAGACAGAAAGAGGCTCTCGCACAGCCTCCATCTGCGTCTCGAACACGAACGATAACAGCAGATGTCTGCGTGACGACACTTCACTTCAAATTAAAAGCATCCAAAGACAGCCATGCAGACAAACGCAGCAAACACAGAAATGATCCGTCCGGCTTTCAGCACAAATCATTTGGAGGAAAAGTGCAGCTGAATTTAAACTGATGACAAAATATAATAATGAGATACATCAAAAACAGACCTTTTGTTTTGTTCAGAGTAGAAATGTGCATGAAGCTGTGACGGCAGAGTTACAGCAGCTTATTAAAGGGTCACTCCAGTTTATTTCAGCCTGTTTAATGTATATGAGCTGCACAAATGAATGTAATTCAGGCCAAAAAGCATGAACTCCCTGCAGATTTCTCAACTGAAACTTTTCTGTTTTACTGAAAGGAAACACAGAAATTAGCCATCTGGAGCCGATTTTCTGCCAAATTTCAGCATCATCAGTCTGCCTGCCCGTCTTACAGTGAGGACCATATTTGATCTGACATTACATTTCTGTCAGCAGAGGTGTGAATAATTCTGTCCAAGATTTCGACGCCATCAGGAGGCTCCACTTTTATTTATTTATTTAGATTTATTTTTTAAAATGTTCTAGATTTGTTTTAAGCTGCAAAAGGAAGACTGTCTCTCAGGACCATCCATAGAGTGTACGAGAGGATCACACAGACACAGATACATAACCTCTCAGTCCACAGGTCCAGTTCAGGGACTCCAGGTAGCTGAGGTGAAGCCAAGCAGAGAGCTAGCAGCTACAGCCACCTGTGTCACCAAAGACGCCACGCCCCTAATAATACAAGCTTTAATCCAGGTGAGTTATAAAACAGGTGTTATGAAGGAGAAATTATCTACAGAGACCAAACAGTTTGTGTGTCAGGCTGTAAACATGTTTGTTTCTGCTGTAAAGCTTTAACATGGGAGTCTATGGGGATTGACTCACTGCTGCCTCTGCTGGACAGTAGAGGCACTGCAGGTTTTACGATCATTTCTGGTATTAGCTGGTCACTGCTGGAGGTGCCTACACTGTTTTAGTTTCTTTATAATAAAGCTCCACAGGAAGTCATTACCAGAGCGTGTAATTCATCGCTGCTGACTGCAGTGTTGCATTTTTCTCATTACTAACTAGTCCTTCCATTCAATACAATGAAGCCCACCATCTCCTTCTCTAAGGCCTCTTTTTAAGTCACATTTTTCTGTCGTGTAGTCATTAAAACTGCTCAGGAGCTTCGAGTGCAATAAAACAATCCAAAGCATTCATCACAGCAAATGAATCCAAGTGTTATTTTATTTTAAAAATGCCAGAAAGACGTGAGTGGTTGAAGAATGAAGGACAAAAATTTCTGTGCACATTAAAGGACCGAGTTGGTGGTTCTCAAAAATGCTTCGACACCTCTGCTGATTGGTTTTTAAATGACTTTCTTCCCTCCAGGCAGCCATCGACTCCCTCTGAAAAATCCTCTCTGAGACGTGACGCCGTCTGTGCTGTGCAATCCATCACAGTGAAGTTTTCATCACCGGCTTCTGTGAGCGCCGATGGTCCATTCAAGGACACTCCAACATCCCGAAACTCGAGAGTTTCAGCGTCACAGTCCAAAAGCAAACGGGAAGAAAAGAAGATGCTGGAGAATCTTCTTTCAGTTATCTGATTAAAACCGAAAGAACCAAGAGGAAGAAATGTGATCTTCCATTACACTGATGCTCTCCAGACAATCATACTGTAATTGGATTGGTGCACGGAGTGTGTGTGTGTACAAAAATAGTGTATTACTACAGACACAGTGTCTCCTAGCAGCCACAGAGAGGAGTAAGACTATTAAGACCACAGTTTGGAGCTCCTCAGAACACAAAGGGAGAATTCAATGTTCTGGAAAAGCTTCGGGAACGACTCATTTCCAGCTCCGTGCTTTTGCTTTGACTCACAATACCAAACAATTCTTTCATATCTTAGTGAACGTTGAACACAAACTCTTATAGCTCCTCCCCCTTTTAAAGCAATCTTCTGAATGGCTTACAGACACAAAGATTTGCACATTGGGTGGTTCTGCACTCACAACCAGGGCTGTGGACTGGAGATGACCATATAAAGAGATCCACTCTGACATCACAGAGAGCCAGCAATAGAAAAACCTGCGATAAACAGAGCGTGTAGAGCACAGCGGTGCACAGGGATTACTTTACATACGCCGAGCTCGTCATTAAAAACAAACACGGCTGGGACAGGAAACAGGACAGTTTAACCTCTAAAATCCACCAGGTCAGCAGTGACGTGTGCAGAGATACAGACGGACTTTGTTTCAGCTGCAGAAAAAACTGGAAGATTTTATATTAATTTTGTATAGTTTTTTCCCTAAAAGCTTTAAAACTCCATAAAAAGTGATGAATGTTCAGCACGGCTGCACGGTTTAAGCCGTTATTTTGATTATTTGTTACAATTGTTCACTCATTTTTTTGATGGTTTCACATCTGTACAAATATTTGCATCAAAATAAAATAATTTAATAACATTTTTCACAAAAATTTGCAGAAATTTAAATCAGCAGGGTGCTGCTTTCACTTTTACATAATGTGACATTCCTGTAGTTATTCTTTATAAATGAATGTCTGCAGACGAAAAAAGTCTTCCTTCCTCTCCTGGAAGGAAGACCTAAAGTCTTTCTCTGTGTCCTGCACGATCGACGTTTTGCTGCTTTGAAAAATAACTCCATGAGGTAACAACAGATATTTTGCCAGTAAGCTGACCATTTTCCCGAAGCTTTCATTACTCACCGCGGTTAGTCGGCACTTATCTTTGACCACATGAAATGAGATTTGAGTGTTTCTCTGTGAGTGGATGACGCTGCACAGCCTCACGTCATGGATGTCGGAGCTGATGTTGGATGATTGTTACTCTACATTTCTGGGTGTTCTCGGGTTATTTGTGTTGCTTTATGGTGCAGACGCAGCTCTCATGCCCTCTTTGCATAACGTCTTCTTGGTTAATCAATCGAGCCGATTACTTGAGCAGACAGGTCCGGCAGCACGGTGCAGGGAACAGCTGCGATTGGCTCACGCAGGCAGGTGGTCAGACGCTGATTTAGGGAGCGCTCAATTTCCTTTTTATTGGAGGAGCGTGCATTTTTAATGTTACGTGATCAAATCCATTTAAATGTGTGAAGCCAAAATCAGGATCAAGATCAGATTGATGTAAACAAACCTCAGTGACCTGGTGGAAGTTAAGAGGCGAATATGACCTGATGGACTTTGATGGAAACATGAATCTAGAACCTGGAATATTATTTCGTTCATCGTACAAGTGCTCAGGAGTTTAAATGTACGGGAAGGAGAAAGTTTTTAACACATAATGAACCAAAAGTGTCACATGACCTCCATCAGAACGCTGCAGACGGGAGTGTGGGAGTCTTGCTCGACTTCATCCCATCATTTCCATTCTTCGACACGGATTTGAGCTCATCTAGTGAAGAATGATCCTTGGAGCAGCTCTTCCCCGACTCGGCAGCTATTTCCTCGTCCCGCTCCTCCTTCCACACCCTCTTGTACTCCTGCTTGAGCTCCTGATATGAGCGGGAGAAGGTGTGGAAGATGGAGGTGGCCGGGAACGCCATGATGAGGATGCCGCTCAGGATGCTGGTCAGCGCCACTATCTGTCCGGGGATGCTGCGCGGCACCATGTCGCCGTAGCCCACGGTGGTCATGGAGATGATGGCCCACCAGTAAGAGGCTGGGATGCTGCTGAAGCTGTGGTGGGGGTGCGTGGCGGCAAACGGCGCCAGCTCGCTCTCCGCTAGATGAACCAGAGGTGAGAAGAGGGTCACGGCCACGCAGACGAACAGCAGCAGCAGCCCGAACTCCCTCATGCTGCGCTGCATGGTCACCCCGAGCGTCTGCAGGCCCAGAGAGTGGCGAGCCAGCCGCATCACGTAGAGGATCCGTAGGGCTCGCAGCAGGCGAAGGATCAGGCTCAGTTTGTCCAGGTAGCCTCTGCCGGCCCCCATGATGACATCCTCGTGCGACTCGTCTTTGATGTCGACCACCAGGGACACGTAGTACGGCAGGATGGCAACGGCGTCGATGATGTTGAGCGGGCCGCGGGCGAAGGCCAGCTTGCTCTGGGCGTTGATAAATCGCAGCACAAACTCCAAGGTGAACCAGGCCACGCAGATGGACTCCACCACGAACATGTTGTGACACTTCTGGGAGCACTCGCCCTGCAGACGGGGACAGAAACACGGAGCAAATATAAAGTGCTGCTCCATCGATTTCACACATGATGCTCAGATAGCCTCGGAAAACAGTGACCTGCGAGGCCCGCTGCCTCTCGCTGTGCCGAGGGCAAACGGCCTCTCGGTTTTCCTTACCATCACTTTAATCCCACGTCTGTCTGCACAAAGCGAGAAATTGGAAAACATTTAAAAGCTGCAGAGCACTTACATTGATTTCTCTGGAGCTGAATGCTAAAAAAAGAGTCTGTTGTAATAAGAAGTATGCGTCGCTTCAGGGAAAAAATCCATTTTTATTCTAGTGTTATTTTAACAGATGACAGAATGACGACAAAAAAATGAGAAAGAAAGACGACTGAATGAAGAACGGTGTCCACAAATACCAGAGTGACAAAAAGAAAAGTGAAAATTACAGCCTGGAAGAACACGGGCTTTTCTAACTGCACATAATGTGAACTACTTCTGACGAGAAGACGCCGTCGGGCAGCTACCGTCAAGCATTAAAATTAATATTTTTAATCTAGAACTCTGTGTTCCCTGATAAAATACTACTCCTGGAAATAGGTGAATTATTTGTGAGGGAGGTAATATTCGGGAAAGGATGGTGAACCTCACGTGAACTTTCTGCCTGGTTTCGGTGAAAGCTGTAAAATAAAAATGATTTTCCTGCTTCCATTCTGCTTTCTCCTGTTTTACTCCATCATATCTCCTTCTATCCTGTTCCAGCCAGGATGTGCATAACAAACATGACCAGACGTTCTAATAATGAGGACAGTGTATGCACAAGTAATCCATGTGAGCCAGAATCACTTAGTTTACCACAGTTTTTTCTACTTCTGGTTCTACATGATGTCATAGAGAGTATCCAATCAAAAGAAAGTGGTCTTAAAGGGTGGCCTTGAAGTGGGAGGAGCTAAATAAGGGATATCGCTAACTGTAAGTCCAAGGATAAAATATGGGGCTGCTGTAAACTGTGTCAACATAGCGCTTTATGCTAATTTCTTTATTTAATTGAGTGGTGTCTTTAGAATTTAGCCTGCACTTATATCTGGGCTCTTATTGTAAAAACTGAAATTTTGCTTTTGAACGTTTGTGAAAGAAAACCCGTCAGGTCTTATTTTTTTCTCAAACCATGACTGCTGATAATTAACATTAAATAAAAACACTGAATTTTCTGTAAGCTATTGTTAGCATGATTATATCTGCAGCAGCACCATCCACCTTACAGGTCGGCCAGATTCAGAACTTTCAGCTTTGTTTAGCGCTCACGTCCACACTTTGATTTTCTGTCGGCTCGATTAGTCCGACCGACTGCAAAAACGTTCGGGAGGAATCGATTTATCGTCTCCGGCTCACAAAAGCCAAATTCAGACTCTTTACACTGACAACAGCAGTCAGCTCTGCACGCTGTCTCCTTTTGTTACCTCAGACCGCCGACAGAAAAACAACCATCAAACAGTCACGCTGACAAAAGCTGCTTTTCAATCCACGCCTGCGCCCCATTAATATGCTTTAATTTGTCTTTTTACTGTCATCGCTGTTTCCATCAGTGAAGTTACACTGATTTATAACTGCACCTATTTATAATTACAGAGGATTTATTCTCCATATCTTTATTCTTGGACTCTTCTGTGGATGTCCGTTTGTCTCATACTGAGTCAGGTTGGCAAACATAAGGCCCAGGGGCCAGAATCAGGCCCACTGGATGGATTTGGAAAATGTAAAGGACAAAAATGTTCCACTTTAAGCTGTATTTTCATAAGTTTTACAGCTTTTCCTACTGATAAAAATGTATATTTTTACAGTAGGGTCATAGTAACAACAACCCAGACATATTCTGTTGATTAAAAAAATGTCAGTCTGAGAATCACAGGACTTTCTGCACAAACAATTATTTATAACAATTTAAGATTAAATCAGCGTTTCTGTATCACTGAAAATCTGAGATAAACTGTTCAAACTGTTCTTTTTCTTATATTAAAATATCTCAGGGATTAAATGTGCAGTTAGACTGTACATGTACATGTAAATACTCTGTTATATTACTGTGATGTGATTAATGTGTTAGCTAAGAGCTGCTTTTACACATCCAGCCTACACATCGCACGTTCATCTGTAGTCACATTTCCACTCTCCTGTCTGTTGCTGGGTGCAGGTACCCTGCAGCGTGTTTATCACTTCGAGCTTTCTTGATTCTTCTAGAAACAGCTTCCGGTGTCTGTAAATATCACAGTGATAGAGAACAAAATCTGCAGCTCTGTCGGCATCAGTTTACCTGTCAGTTAATCACAATCAGCCCCACTTTACATCACAGCTACGTGAGCCGACGTTAATAGGATGAAATATTTAGTGTTGTGGTGGAAATGTTTCCCAGTCAACACACAGTCTTCTCTGTCAAGTTTTCATTACTTTCATTACATTTCCAGCTAAAAATCATCCGTCAGTAACGGCTCCGCCGCTGAGGGGAACAACCCTGGGCTCGATCCGGGGAGCGTCAGAGAACCAACTACAGCAGAAATGATGTTTTCTTCTCCACTACACACAAAACTGTAAGTCAGGAAGTAAATAAGAGCTTTATAGCAACAACCCGCTTTAACCAGCATCACGATGTCCCCTCTTCAGCAGGATTTTCTGCATTAGATCATCTATTTTACAAGACGTCCACCAACAAAGCAGTCATCATAAACTAACAATGAACCATGAAAATTATCATGTAGGACTGTTTACTGTCCACACGAGTGCGCAAACTACCACTGCCGGCGTACACGCCTTTTCTTGGACCGTCTTAAACCTTTAGTTGTTAAGTTTAGATGCAAAGACTCTTTGGTGGGGAATAGAAAGCAGTTATGAACTGTGTGCAGCTCCGTAGAGAGTTTGCAACATGATCACACATCACAACATTTACACTTCCATACAAACTCCTTCCTTTGTCACCGGCTCCCTGCAGAGGTCACCAAAACATATCACCTGCCTCCATCTCACTCGATCCCAGCATCCTCTGTCACGCCAACCCTCTGCACGCCCTCCTTCTTTACATCCATGAATCTTCCCTTTAAAATGCACCTACTGGTCAGCCAGATGACCCCGGGGGTCAGTTTCCCTCTTTCCTATAACCTTTCCTGGTTTATTTGCACCTGTGTGGTTAAAGTCCTGCATAATATTTACATGTTTTAATTTAGATATTACAGAAAAATCCCCTTTCAGACTTGATACAGTTTAACGGTGAGTGTATTCCAGCTGCTACCGTGCTACATGCTACATCAGAGCGTGAGCTAGCATTGCTGTGCACTGCTGAACTCTGCAATTAACCTGAATGTGTGAAAAGGAACAAACTGAGGCTACGTCCACAGTAGCCCGGATAGATGTGAAAACGGCGTTTTCGTCTGAAAGCGCTCCGCGTCCAGACTGTCGTTTTCAGTCGTTTTCACAGAGTTGTGCGTCCACATTGAAACGGCCAAAAAAGCTTACGTTTCAGTCCTGCGGATGTGTGAAACGCAAGAAGATTCGACCTCATTTCTGTCTGCCGTTTATTTACTTTCCGGCTCTTTGAAACTTCGCAGCAAAATGTCGAGGAAAAGCACCGAGTCTTTTAAATGGATTAACAATGAGGTGGAGTTGTTGCTGCGAGTAACACAAAAAAGTTGCAAAAGCGAGTGAGAATTAAAGAATTTGAAGAAAAGCTGTCTGAAGCATGTACAGACTGATATTAATCTTTAATAGGGCTGTCAAACAAAACAGCTGCTGTGTAATGGCCTCTGCCATCTTAGTTTAATTGGTCACATGACTGCATCACATGACTAAAATGTGTCATTGTTTTCGAAAAGGCTCCGGGTTCGCTGTGCACACTGCGACGCGGCGTTTTCAAAAGTGTTTTCAAAACGCTGCGTTTTCCTCGACCGAAAACGGCGTCTCAGTGTGGACGGGAGGCCAAAACGGAGAGACAACAATGCGTTTTCAAACGAAAACGTATTAGTGTGGACGTAGCCTGGGTGAGTTTGTGATGCTGCTGACGGTTAGAAAGGATAAAGGTTAAACACTTCCAAGTGTTTAACCTGTTAAGCCCTCAGCCCCAAGCTAACACCTGTGACATTTCACCAGAGGTGTAAGTAGTATTGCAAATGTTACTATTTCAAAGTTACTGTGACTCAAACATAGAAAAATGTGATTTTTTATTTCCCTCGCCTGTAAAAGTGTTTTATAGCAGATAACACCTTTGAAAATATGCTTTGGGTCACATTTTACTCCAGAAAATCCCGTAGCTGCTCTTTTAACTGTTTGGCGTGTTCGCTTTGTTTGGTGGTTGTAGAAATGGTTTATATAAGATTCAGAGGTTTCTGTGGATACTACACATGTCGGGATTTATATTTCTGACTCCATGTTATAACCAATTAAATGTGATTTCCTCCCTTTAGCGCCCATCCTTGGGTGCGTGGGTGCTTAACAGGTTAAAGTCTGTGCTCAGTGCTCAGTCTGTCGTGACATTACAAATACATATGAAACACAACTGATCCACAAATCAGTTTTATCATGTAAATGTTTTAAGCTTTTGTCCGAATCACTGAGTTGTTACACAGTCAGGTATTTTGGTAAAATCACAAAATGCTACGATGCTAAATAACAGTGATAGTTAACTCTGAAGCACAACAACAGACGTCAGGTTCAACATTCAGCCAGATCCCAGAAATTTCTTCCTGCTGTTTTTATTTAAACCCATATTTAAAAAGTTTTATGCATTTCAAACTGATTCCACAGGCTGTTTTATAAATTCTGTAAGCTCTGTACCCACCTTCGTCTCCTCATCTCGGAGGTCCGGCATGGTGCTGATGCACAGACTGATGACGGTGACCATCACCATGACGATGGAGAGGCAGGCGAACATCTTCCCGGCCAGCCCGGAGTGAGGGTTTTCCACCATATCGCGCAGCACCACGATCAGTCTGCGATAGCCCTTTTCAGTCTGTGTGCTGGTCTTCTTCAGCATCATCCTCTTCTGCCTCCACTCTTCCTCTTTACGCTCCCGCTCCGCCACCTCCTCCACCCGGGCCATCATGCGACGGCGGCAGCAGCGCTCCATGTGGCCGGGGTCCACGCCCCAGTAGTCGAGCTCGTCGTGCAGTGAAACGGCACATAACTCCCGGAGCAGACGCAGTTTGCCTGCTGCCAAGAAGTTGAGGATGACCCTAAAGGCTGTTGGGTTTCGGTCGAAGAAGAACTCCTGGCAGGTCTCGTCGTAGTCGTCGCAGAGTCGTGCGATCTCCTCAGGGGTGGTGCAGAAGCGCAGGCGACCCAGACGACTCTGAGGAAACTGCTCCAGCGTGCTCCAGGGGAAGGTGTAGCGGTTGCCGCCGACATTGACCAGAACCTGCAGGGTGCGGTCGACCACATACGACGCCTTCGGGTCGCGCAGGAGCTGGGCGCGCTGGAAGTAAACGCCTTTGAGGGTCTCGGTCTCCGGGATCTCGGTGAAGAAGCGGTCGAGGCTGCTGTCGTCACTGCTGATGGAGTAGGTGCTGAAGTCGTGGTTGGCATTGCTGATGATGGGCATGCTGGCAGCTGGATGTGTGATGGGATGGATGAGATTTTATTATGTCCGACTGACCGGAGGTTTACGGAAGCTCCACTGAAGCTGTAGGGAAGCAAAAAGAGAGATTCAGTCTGCTGAAATCTTTCTTTAATTCAAACTTGTTTGTCTCCAACAAGGGACCAACATGGAGTGCAGGAAGTGTCCCAGACCTCCTACTGTTCTGATATCAAATCCAAGTCCTGTTACGTCACTTATCGAGCCTTTTCATGTTCATGTTTTAAAGTTACTTCAACTCAATCGTCCTGCTTTGCAGAGAAGACTGAAATATCTTCCTTAATGTTCACCACTCGTACCCACAACATAAAACTATTAGGAAATGTTGTCTGACACATTCAATTAACTGCTACAGCCTTCTGAGCTTCATCGGTGTTAAAAATCCAAATTCAGAATGATTAAGAAGTTTTGGCTTGAAGTTTGACGTGACATCAGAGTCAGTATTCCGGTTTTCAAAGCGAGCTCTCGCTGTCATAACCTGTCAGATACCATCAAGAAACAAAGAGCAGTAAATGGGATGTGAGCAGGACGCCGGTTTCTGATGTGTTTAATCACAGACAACACTGAACAGACATATTGAGCCACAGCAGCAATGCAGCCCGAAACACGGAGAGAGAAGATGAGGCCCCTCGCATATTTGTGCGAAGCCTCATCTTCTGTAATGACTCTGATCAAAACAAAGCAGCGTGCCAGGAAAAAGAGTTCGGATCACTGCAGTTACTGCCAGGAGAACAGCAACCCTCAGTGAAGCACAGGACCATGAATATGGTAAAAATGGTAAATGGCCTGTATTTATATAGCGCCTTTATGGTCCCTAAGGACCCCAAAGCGCTTTACATATCCAGTCATTCACCCATTCACACACTGGTGATGGCAAGCTACGTTGTAGCCACAGCCACCCTGGGGCGCACTGACAGAGGCGAGGCTGCCGGACACTGGCGCCACCGGGCCCTCTGACCACCACCAGTAGGCAACGGGTGAAGTGTCTTGCCCAAGGACACAACGACCGAGACTGTCCGAGCCGGGGCTCGAACCGGTAACCTTCCGATTACAAGGCGAACTCCCAACTCTTGAGCCACGATCGCCCCAATATCACCCAATATCACCCAATTTGATGCGTATCTTCTAAAATACTGAATCTCAGACTCAGTGCCAATCATTATTAGTCTGCCACGAATTTGGTGATGGATTCTGAAGTGAACCTATTCTGTTTTTTTCTTATTTCCTGTCATATCTCCTGTTTCGATGTTGAACAGTTATACTAAAAACTGAGTTTCAAATAATGAAATGTGTATGTACAAATAAATACCCGGATTCAGGCAATTCCTTCTATTCTAGGAGCTTCTTTGATGATGCTGGAGAGGGAATATCCCAAATATGGTCAAAAACCCCGCCCACCTGCTGTGTCCGAATCTTTATTCGCCACTCAGGAGCGAGGTTAGCAGGTTGACGAAGTTTTCTTTCTTTATTCAGTATTAAAGGTTTTTTCTGTTCTTTAGAAAGAATGCAGAGTTTGGATCAAAAACAGCTGAAAACCTAAAGTTGACTCTCAAGTCAAATATGTGATTTTCAGCTAGGCTAATGCTAAAAGACAAAGCTATCCAGTCTTTAAGTGATGATGTATGAATCCTGCTTCCAGGTCCAAACTACTCTGTGTTTATTAAGGCTGTTGTGTTTTTAACATGTTTTAATGTTTTGTATCTTGTTCTGTTTAATCTCAACAAGCCCCTAAAAACAGTCAGTGATCACTGTCGGCCTCTCTCGGTTTTTATTACCACTGTTCAAGCTCAGTTTTTAAACCCTTAGATGTAACTACAGCCCAGCCCATGCAGCAGTATATTAATGACTAACCTGGTATTGTGGATGGATTATCTCAGTTGTTCTCCTGACTGAAGTTTGGTCCGTTTACAGCATCCTGCCATGCGATTGCATTTGTCCCTAACCATCGGGAACCCTCACGTTAACTTTTATCAGGTGGAAAAAAGTTAGCGTTCATCCTCCAGCTTCACTGCGTTTATGCTATGCTAACATAGCTGTGTCGCTAGCGATCACGTAGCACATCATTATATAGCAGCTAGCCCAACTTCAGTAACCCTACAAACGTCACTGCTGTTTAGTTTTCTGTCTTCATTTATGTTGGAAGTGATAGCAGAGCTGTACGTTTGAATGTTTCAGAAATCTCTCAGTCAGAACATGCTATATCATGTTTAGGTGGAAGCTAGTGAGCTAACTTCCTGCTAACTTCTAACTCTGTTAAATGTAATAAATTCTGTTTTCATGGATGCCTGGATGTTAAACTTAATAGTTACACCTGGTAAAGCAGCAACGCTGATCATTTTATTAAAGATGAAAGAATTTAGACAGTTTTTAACTCTCAGTGATGCTGCAGTGTTTGTTGGACCCGGAAACGTCTAATGACACCAGACTTAAAGACCAGATTCCATTTATAATGGGCAATACTGAGGAATTAGACCTGCATGCAGAGCAGCCTGTGACTATAGATTCATTGAAGACTATAATGTGCTTACTTAGACATAGCTAAGATAACAATTTTGCTAACCCTGAAACTCTATAAGAACAGCTCATTCAGTTTCCATATGATTGTTTTCTACTCTTCCGTGTTATATGATCATTCAGACCAAAGGCTGAGCCAAGCTGCAGATGAAACAAGACAACGAGGACAATGATAAAAATGAAGCTTTTTGTTATATAAATCAGACGCTGATCCTGATGTGCTGTATTAAACTATCTGTGCTTCAGGTGTCAAAGCTGACAATATAGCCAGCTCTAATAATTCTTCCATGCCAGTCATTAAAGAACAAATCACTGAGTCTACATTAGTCCCTGTGTCTTTTTCAGTAAAATAGAAAATTGACTGAAAGGGGAAGAAGCTCTCAACACTCCCCATTTTAGCCTTGACACCCTGCACAGTTTCTTCACACCAGTTCACGCCTCGATTCGTGTGACTCGACGGTGAGACACGGTGATGGCGTGAACGAACCCAGAGAGTAGAAAATGTCTGAGAATCACCAAAGAAGCTCCTTTGGCTCTACAGGTTGGAGCAGAAAGTAGTTTCACCTCGGCCTGATGTCGACAAGATGAATATAGAATCTGCTCGTATGAAACCAACGTGGGCTTGACAGGTCGGTCAGTGTGAGCTATAAAAGACTGAGATCCTCACTTCTCGTGACAGCGAACCACACATAAGTTTGAAGTTTGATATCTGAAAAAATGAACAACCATAAGCCAGACCTCTATACTTTCAACTGAAGAAAAGCTTCCTGTTCCGTGTAATTCTGTGGTTGCACGGATTATCGTTGTATGTTATTTGAAATTACAAAATCATTCTATTTGAGTAACAAGCCAGGCTTTAATATAAAAATAATTATGCTCTCAGTGCATTTAAGTAATGCATGAATAATAAGTTTTGTATATATTTTACAGGAAAGGAGGAGTCATTTAAGTACTGCATAATTTTTATGGGAATTGTGAAGCAAAACAAACAAATTTCCCCTTTCATGTTGTAAGCATGCTGTACTGCAGATTTAGATATTTATTTTTTCATACGTTAATATTCATAAGTTAATAAAGGAAAATATTTATACTGTTTAAATAAAAGGACAGTTTAATAATGTCCCCAAAATTACCCCATATTTACGACGCAAGATGAGAGAATGTTGTTTGCTTTTCTGCAGAATTCCCATGAAATTACTTTATGAATGAAACTACTTTAAATCACTTACATAGTACTAAAGTTTATTTACATCACATTTCTTTCGCTTACTGTACAAACCCGACTTGTTACCTCCTTATTTTAGTGTATGTACCTTTAAATATTTGTAAGTACATATAGTGACGTTGTAATTTCAAATAAAATCCCATGCTGACTCCCATTATGGACTCTTGTCTACATCGTTCCTGCAAAAGCAGCTTTCACGTTAGACACAAAGCACTTACACATAGGAAAAACGTGCGTGTGTGAATGGATGTATAAGACGTGGTGTGTAAGGCACTCGGTGCTCAGGTAGAGTAGAGCCAGTCCTTTTCCTGGTTTGGGCTGCTGATCGGCTTCGTCCTGTCGCTGAGTTCTGTCCTAGATTCTATTTGAGTGTCATGTTGCTCTCTGTGATCTATGATCCCAATTTCAGGCACACGTCAGGGATTATTAAAGCGAGCAGGATGCACGCAGCTCAGTTTGGAGCCACAGCAGAGAATCTCAAGAATTTATAATTAAGAAATATAAAATCGGGAAAAATCATTAAAACTTGTTTAAGTATAGAGTGACAGAGGGAGAAAGTCATTTTAATCCATTTACCGTTAAATCTACAAAACAGTGCAGTGTGTGTGTGTGTGTGTGTGTTTCCGACTAATGAACAGGAGGTTTATTTAAAAACATAATTTGGTGAAAAACTGACATTTAATGGTTGCATGAGTACAAACACATCCTCTGTAACCTACTGCAAAAGCTGAACATGTTTCAAAGCGTTCAGCATGTGTGCACGAAGGCCGGCCCAGTTTTCATTTGTGAGTGTGCTGTGCTGATGTAGCGCCTCTAATGTCAACAAGAGGTTTCAGGAGTGAGGCCATGTTAAAAGCAAAACTACTAAAATTGTTTTGTCTCAAAAGACAATTTCCTCCTTCATAACACCTGCACAGGGGGAGAACATTTTTATAACTCACCTGTTTAAAGCTTATTAAGGCTTAAAGTTTGCATTATTAGGGGCGTGTCTTCTTGAATGACAGGTGGACGGTGACACAGGCAGCTGTAGCTACTAGCTCTCTGCTAGTCTTCATCTGAACTGGACCGTGTTTGTGCTGTTGGAGCATTTTTAATGACGTCATGTCACCAATAATATGGCTGCTGTGAGGTCACTGCACTGACAGACCATCCAAGAAGGTGGAGCTCTGGTTTTTGGGTTTGATTTTAATTCTTACTAAGCAGTAATTACCAGACATCTGCGTCTGTGTGATGCCTGGACCAAACTAGCTAGCGACTTGATGCTCCAAAGAAAAGAAAGAAAGACATAAATAATGTTTTTAAAAGCTATATGTAAATAAGATTAAAAACATCATGGCTGCAGTCAAAGTTTTGTTTAAAATTTCGAGTCCAGGTACCAGGGGGTGATGTGACTGTAGAATCCACCATCTTCTAGCTACAGTCTATAGCTTTCCTCAGCCTCCCCGACCTGAAACCAACTGTCAGCTCATATTTTTATTAAAAATGCGAACTGAGCCATTTTCTCGCTTAAGAGCTGAGATTCAAACTCAATTTTTGAAATTAAAGTTCAGCCTGAATTTGACACAGAAATGAGGGACGGACCCTGAACTACACCCCGGTCAAAGTTCCGTACAGGCCAGGTGTGATTCACTCACCTTTCAGCGCGGAGACGAGCCGCCCCGGCTCTTTAACGTGTCCCGTTCATGTTCTCTTGAAGACGCTCCTGAGCCACTCAGACTGGCGCACAACCTTCCGCGTAACTGCGCCAATTACGAGGCACAGGCGCTGCTCCGGCTCCAGTTTCTGAATCCAGTCTGAAGTTTGGGCTCGGTGTGTGTCCGTGCACCGTCACCGGACTGCACGCACACGTCGCCTCTCCAGCAGCTCCGGAGTTGGAGGGAACGGAATGAAACGGATTTCTTTGTGCGCAGCTCGGCGCTCGGTGTCCGCTGACCCCCGCCCCCGCCGCATCCGAGGAGACGATAAATGCGATTACCTAACGGCGGTGTCCTCCTGAAACCTGCCGCTGGATTTTCATCTGTGTTTGACAGCAGGACCGTCCTCCTCCTCCCTCCCCCTCATCCTCCTCTTCCTCCTCTCACACCCTCCCATCTCCAGCCCTCCTCGCCGATGCACTGTAAAACACAGACAGGCTGAATGTGCTGGAAGAAGTTTGGGGCGTTTTTTGCCTGATGTGAGATACACGAAGAGGTAAAAGAATGAGACGTGTGTAAAAGTTTAACCCTTTAATCTTCAGGATCTTGTTGAGTCACTAACAGCTCCACATCTCTGAGGTCGGACCGCATAATTCACGCTGCAGGATTTAAACTTACAGCAAGTCTGTGTGAGTCCATCACAGGTCAGAATGAGAGTGTGCAGCCCTCTGGCACAAATCACAAACACTGATGGAACAGAAGCAGTTTGCAAAAACTCTCAGCTGCAACAGTAAGTCTGATGTAACCGAGAGTAAAAATAAAGCGCGCTGCATCCATTCTAATCAGAGCAGCGGGTCTACTGCACACAGTGCTGTGCTTCTCACATCTACATGCAAGTGGATTCAATTTCATGTACACACTCTGTAGACTCCAATTTGGTGCTGCTGCTGCACTACAACGGGACCCTACTGCACATGCGTTCTGCAGGCTTTCTAGAAAATAATATAAAGCTTGATTAGACTCCTGACCACTGACACCACAGACGAGTATGTTCTTATTTTCCGGTCCTGGAGGGATATACGCAGAGTTAGTCCCAGCTTTTGTTCAGATACTCAAAACTAAATGTCACAAATTCCAGGTGGTAAAAAACAAATGATGAAAAGCTGCAGTTCCTCTAACGTCCAGCAGAGGCAGCAGTGAGTCAGTCCTCATGTTAAAGCTTTCCAGCAGAAATAAACATGTTTACAGCCTGATACACAAACTGTTTGCTCTCTGTGGCTCATTTCCTCCTTCATAACACCTGTACAGAGGGAGGATGTGTTCATGACTCACCTGTTTAAATTACTTTAAGGCTTACAGTTTGCATTATAAGGGGCGTGGCCTCTTCGTGGCTGTAGCTGCTAGCTGTCTGCAAGGCTTCACCTGAGCTAACTGGATTCCCTGAACTGGACCTCTGGACCATGTTTGTGCTGTCTGCACCTTTTTAGTGACATCATCTGACCTAAAAGGGAATGCACAGAGATTGCATGCCCTCAAGCAGTTTGTGTTACTCATGTGTTGTGTGTACATTACATGTTAATTTAATAGTCATATGGCTTGTGGAAAAAAAAACCAAACCAACAATGCTGTGAAACATTTTTTTCTTCTTCTAAACCTGCAGACAACAAATGAAAATGAAATTTAGAAGTCAAAAAAAGACAAATTTAAAAGAAACATGCTCCCACGCATGGAGGGGAGCCTTAATCTACTGGATGAAAAGCCTGTCGATTATATTTTTTTCAACCTCACCTACCTGCTTAGGTGAACTCTGTCGGTCCCTTCACCAGTAAATATATCAGAAAGAGAGAAAATATGTTCCCTCCAGATGTAATTTGCAGTTAGGCTGTGTAAAAATGTCATGTTTTAAAGTCAGGGTTGCTTTTTAGTTTGCTGAAAACAGCCGTGACAGAGCTCCTACACACACCTGTGGTGAAAAACCACAGGTTTGTGTGTGTGTGTGTGTGTGTACAATGCGACAGCTCTGTCACCTCCTACAAAAGGTTGCAGGAGCAATCTGTTCAACCAGACATTAAAGGAGGGTAACACATGCGCGCTATTGCCAGTCCCCTCATCTGCCTGGGTGTGCTTCCTGTATTTCCACTGTGTCCGTCAATAAAGACCCAAAACAAAGGTTATGTTATGATAATAGGTTCAGTCTGGCCCTGCCTTAGAGAAAGACCCCCCACCCACCCAGGGTGAAAGGGAGGGGTGAGGCAGAAATAGCTTTGAGCTACTGTTTGAGTTTGATTTTTACACCGTATAACCAGGAGCTCAGTGCTGATTGGGAGCCTCGTTCCTCCAACGTACCAATCGTTTATTACACGGCGGTCACATTATAGCAGCGTGCATGTCACCTTCAGAGCGCCTGTTGCTCTGGTTATTAGAGCTGGACTGAAACCACCTGCTTCTTGTAAAGCAGCAATGCAAATAATCAATGACATAATAGTGTGTGTTTCCCTGTGTGTGTGACTGTGTTTGTGAGACACACGCACACACACACACACACACACACACACACACACACTAAGGCTCTGTGTTTTATCTTCTGTCCATTTTATTAATCCTCTCTGCGTTTGGACGCCAGCCTGCACAAACTTTAACAATCAGGCTCTCACTGCACTTAAACAAAAGCTTTTCAGTAAAATCCAGTTTATACAGAAGAGCCACGAGCAAGTATGCAAGCAGCTGTGCACTGTAAAAACATGTGGAGGGAGAAGACACAAACCTGCATGTACAACAGCAGCCGTTAAGCAAAGTCAGGACCTCTCTGTTAGCTCAACAAAACCTTTGGAGGTTTTTTCCCAATGCAGTCCAACTGAATGCTGCCTAGACTGTATATAAAAGATGGGCATATGGCTGTAGTGAGGTGCAGAAGTCCCATAAACCTGCATTGTTGCTGACGACCACCAGGGGGTGACTCATGTGCTCGCATGTAGACTGTGGGAAAAACAAAAATCGATCAGTCAATCATTCTAATTTTATTTGTATTTCACTTTTCATGCAGCTCAAAGTGCTTCACATATGACTGAGAAGCAAAATCATAAAGGTGTAATAAAACAAAGCAAACAGCATATGGTGAAAAGCATTTTACAGTCATTTAAGCTGCTTTCAGCCCCTGAAGATTCACCACAGTGGCTCCCTCCATATTTTCCTAAACAGACAAATTATCAAATAAATAAAATGAGATTCAAATTAACCTAAAAGTGCAAAAACAGCAGGTCAAATAAATGACGTCAAGAAAATTAGCTACCCTACTTCTTTCATTACTTTCAAATTACGCCATAACAAGCAATACAAGTGTGAGGTTACACACTGACACCAATCTTTATTCTAAAGAAGACACACACACGCACACACACATGCTCTGGACAGCTGTTCTGCTGTAGAACTGGAGGCTTCAGCGCTGCAGGTCTGATGCTCATCGCTGCTTTGGTTACGTGTTGAAGGCTCTCGCTGCTCAGCGTTAACATCGCATGTCTTCGCTTTGTGTTGGCCTGCTGTCTGGGAAAACGCTTTCTAAGAGTCAGTGTCCTGTTTGCAGTTTGTCTTCTTGTCCTCTTGAACAATAGAAATCAGTTTAGTGTTCGTATCTCCACTCCTCTGAAACACCAGACCACGCCTTCATTTCCCCCCTCAGAAACTGAAGTCAGCTGATTGTAGTGTGAGTGCAGGAATAAACGTGGGTTCATCTTTGGTCAAACTTCCACATCCTGCAGAAGGAAGAACATAAAGACATATTTGTTTGCCTAGTAACTGTATCCAATACAGTTATACATGTTACTTTGTAACATTTTACACAGAGCACTGGTTACATCATAAAAAAGAGGAAAATGTAGACGAGGAAAAGAAATTCAAGTAAAATAAGTCATATGTATAAAGGAAGCTTAGTCAAGAGCTGAAGAGGCAGATTTGAAACACTTTCCTCGTGAGCTTATGGTCTCAGTCACTAGTTTAAAGTCTCACTGAATAAAACATGATGTTCATTTTCAGCTGATGTTTTACGGCAGAGCTACTAAGTGACTGACGAGTCACGAGCGTATGAGCGCGCAGCGTCGCTGATCCCTGTGCAACATCTACGTAAGTGCAGTGCAATAGTCTGAAAAACATCTGTTATATCATCTATTCCACTACTTAAAGCTGCTATCATCATGAATATTGTCCATTTATTTATGATCAAATAGGAGCTATTCTTTTTTATTGTTCTTTTAAGTTAATGGTATGACTGATTATGTCTGTTTGTCAGCACCAAGTTCAGCAGTGCTTCTTCTCTGTGTGCTCGTGATTACGACGACAATGAATCTCATCTGAAAATCCAAAGATGACGATGAGAGAAACGCTCACTCGAGGGTCAGAACCCCGACTCTGCAAACCAGCAGGTGATGCCTGCATCTGCAGTTCTGTGTTTCCCCCTGTGGCCTGTGTTCGTCTGTCTCCATCTTCACATTTCCACCTGTGTCTCACCTGCTCCTCCGTCTTTGTTGCTTTGGTTTTTGTGTCTTCAAGTTTGTCCCCAGTGCTTTTATAAGGCTCATCTTTATTTTTTCATGTCTGCTTTAGTTCCTTCTTTGAATAAGGAACAAAAAAAAAAACAAAGCACTGGTGGTGCAAATAAAGGGAGAAATGATGCAGAAACTCTTCACATTTTTGAGTCAGTATTTTTCAGTGCACGTTTTCATAGCTGCACATTAGAGTCATGAAAATGCGTTACACTGTTCTTAAAATATCATCAGGGAAAAAAACAGTTAGAAATGTATCAGCTCGAAGCTGATTGAAATCCACACTCTGAACATAACCTGCCACGAAGCAGATCAGGTGTGCACAACAGGTTACTATAGCGATCTACCTGGGTTAAAAAAGAGGCGCCTTTGTGACACTGAAGACTTTGCCTCGGGCAGGAAGTCAGCAGG
This sequence comes from Oreochromis niloticus, assembly GCF_001858045.2. Taxonomy (NCBI): domain Eukaryota; kingdom Metazoa; phylum Chordata; class Actinopteri; order Cichliformes; family Cichlidae; genus Oreochromis; species Oreochromis niloticus. The sequence continues at coordinate 38,419,267 of NC_031965.2, forward strand.
AGGACAGCAGGTTACGTGACAGTTTTAGGAATGGAAGGGTGAGCAGACAGGTAATTAACGGCCATCAAACACTTGAGTTTTCTCCACTTAATGAGCACGACTGTGTTGAAAACACTCCAGATGTGTTTTAAGCCTGTGTGGAACAATTCCTCTGTACCCCGAGGAATTCTGCTAAAAGAGTCGATGACAACAAGTGTTTTTGTATTAAATAAAGGAGGTGGAGATACTGCAGCAAACATGCAGGCGTCGTGACTGGGTTTTCTTTGCAATGTTTACAGTATTTTTTTTATTAAATAATGCTTTTATCTTGTTGGTATTGGATCTCTTTGGTCACTGTGACGTGGTATTTTAGGTAAAACCTCCTTCTCATATTCAGACCTTCTCATGTGGAACTGCATCGGCAGAATCCAGCCACAGAGAGCAAAGTCGGAGAACTGTACTAAAATGACCTTGAACCTGCTCGGCTGATGAATATCAGGGATTACATGATAATCCAGGAGCAGAAAGGGGACGGGGGGAAGGAAAACTAGAGAGCGCACTGGGACACAAAGAGACTGCCGGGCACGGCCGGATTAACCTCCTGAAACGCCCCGAGGCAAATGTTGGGCCCCTTCTGACCCCCCCTGTACAAAGTCAATAGGTTTATCAATGGATTAAACATTAAGTCAAGTTTTAAGATTAGTTTCCGGGCCTGTGTTCCAGTTTATTCCCAGTTTATTATCTCCTGTGGCAGGTTTGTTATATCAGAAGGGAGAGAGGAACCTCCTCTGTGTTGGACATGGATCTATACTGGGGCTCTCCCCTGTTTTGACTCCTTGCAGCTCATTTAAATGTTTGCAATGTCAAAGATTTGAGCCAGCCTTTCATTTCGTCTTGCTTGGAAACCTTAAGCTTCTTTTGCAACTTAATTTGCTGATGGTGTCGAGGCTTAACGGAGTTCAGTGGAATCGCTCCGACAGAAGAAATTAAACCAAACTCCTGGGGAATTGCTCCGCTCTCTCAATTTGTGGCGAATCGCCAGGGGAGCTGCTCACCAGGGCAACTGATAACCCACCCTTGATTCGACACAAACAGTCCTCTCAAACACTCGTTAATTAGCTTCTGCCTCCAAACCCTTATCGGGCCTTCCAACGTCTACTTGTAAAGGCTTGTCCTTGATTCAGACTGCAGCTGAACTGCGTTTCATTAATATGACATGTTGGTGTGAGCGATGCTTCAGCGAGCATTCGGGCTGTGGTTGAAGCGCTCCCTGTCAGTCTCCTGTTTCTCATAATGGAATGAAGAAAGAGAGGAAGTCTGTGGAGCGTCTATGGAGGAAACCCTCAGAAATGAATCAGATTATATGGGCCAGGTGTCCTTTTACTGTTACAGACTAGCTGCCCTAAAGTCAGTAACCAGAGAGCTGCTCGTTAAGCGGTGACGTTTGACCAGATAGCTTTAACATTAGCTCAGTTCCAGAAACATGGCACAGAACAGACATCTGACCTGTGCGTGTGTTTCCTGCGTTGGATGAGGCTCGTGTGCCTTCAACGTGCTGCCTTGCCTTGTTCATCATCAGTCACCAGTCAATTCCAGCTTTTTATCAGCTCTGTCCATGACAAACAGTTTTCAAAAACTAAAGTGTAACTAAGGCCCATACACTCATATTTAAGCAGTTATCAAAAGACTCACAGTCGGACCTCAAGCTCAGGATCAGGACTTTCTGAGCGAGTAATTAAAACCAGTGTCTTCCTCCTGCTGTGACGTCTGTCTCTGCCCTCAACACGAACTTCTACTGAAAAAGAGTCAGTCGTCGTTCTCCATCTTCCCCGTGCTAATGTGCTCATGTTAGCCTCATCATAGTTCTGTAGCTCAGTCAACCAGCCCGACTTCCCCGACTCTCTGATGTTCAGCTAACTGTGCGGAGTTTGGACAAAAGAAAAAAATTCATTTATCATGAAGTTATTAATGGAGTTCATAGTTTGGTATAACATGACTTATGCTTCTTAACCACTCACACTTAAAATAAAGAAGAGCTAGTATAATTTAACCTCTTAAGTTCCATCCATTCTCTTCCACTCATCCAATTGTGGGGTGGGTGGAGCCTATCCCAGCTGTCGAGGTGCAGGGTACACCGTGGACAGGTGGCCAATCCAATCCAACATCTGCATGTCTTTGGATTGTGGGAGGAGGCTTAATTTTAAGCATATGTTTAAGCATCTTATCAAAACTTTATACTATAACGGAGTTTTTTGTACTTCACTTTGTACAGCGATCATCCGGATCTGTTACAGCGAATTCAGCGAAGCTTCTCCCAGAATCTGGAACATTTAGCACAGGTGTAGTCGACCTGTTTGAAAGGCGAGTGCACCTCACAGCGCTCCTCACAACGGTCTGATTCTGCTTTTCAGAAATCCTCTGATGGTGAGGCTTATCACAGAAGTCCTTCTCACCTGTTGTTCAAATCTTTTGTTTACGAGGGGCAGCCAATCAGAAAAAAGTTGCCTTAAAACAGCTTATTACACAGAAGGGATGAACTGGGGTCTGCATAAAGGCCCTGTATAAAATATGATTTTTTAAAAATCATGAATAATGCAAAGCTACTCTGGAGTCAAACTATAAAAATACGTTGTTTGAAATGAAAAGAATAGGCACACATTACAGTGCTGTGTATAGGTGGCAGAAAGCACAGACTGTAAACCATCGGTTCAGTCCATGAACAGAATCCGAGTATTAGTGGGCCATTAGAGCCTCGCTCTCAGGTAGCACCACACTGGACAGCGTTGTTATCTGTTGGGATGAGATGCATGGTGGGATAAAGGTGATCTTCTGGGACAGCAACGGTTTGAAATGTCCCAGAGCTGTCAGAGATAAATGGAGCTGAGTCACGCTCGGAGAAACAGCAGAACAAGGACAGAATGTTTTAAAGAATAATGGAGCTCATTTAAAGTCTGGACTCTGTTTACGTTCCTGCCTCGCTCGCTTTCAGTGCACACAGACATAACATCGTGGTTTTTACCCCAATATAGAGTCACCATAAAGGAGTAAAATCACATTATTAAACATGAAATTCACCCAAACTGAGGGGAGCTCGGTTACAGACACACTGCAGGGGCTCCTCGTCGTGTCTCCTATTCACTGATTTGGAACCAGGGCAAGTCAAGAAATGGGTCAGTACTTTTTAATATTTGCTCCTATTTATACAGACTGTATGAAACATTGATGGAGCTTTTGCTTCTTAAAAGTGAAGTCAATGTGACAGTGCCAAAACCCTGCAGTTCCTCTAACAACCACCAGAGGCTCCCTCAGCGAGTCAGTCCCCATAGACTCATGTGTTAAAATGCCCGACTTTACAGCAGAAGTAAACGTGCTTAGAGGCCGATAGAAAGACTGTTTTGGTCTCGAAGGATAGTTCCTCCTTCTCTAAATGTAACTGTTGACGAAATGTTTTGATGAGGGTAATTCTAGGATTTTATTTGGATGTTACTGAGCGCTAATTAGCAAGTATCAGTCTGAGCAATGGTCACTTCTGTGTCCAAAAACCAACCACATTGTTAACGCTCCATCCATCCACCCACCCAGCCAGCCGCTCGGCAGCCATCTTAATGGGGAAAAACAATAATACTGGTTATTTACACTAAAAAGGGTAATGAATGAAAAGATGCCACATCAACATACCTCTGTATCTTTGTCAATTCAAAGACAAAGTAGATCAAAATGATGCATGATGGGGGGGAATTAATGGACCAGTTCCCTCATCCTCCAGGAACTGCCTGCATACTCTCTCCACATGAGGCCGGGCATCGTCGTGCTCCAGCAGGAACCCAGGAGCGACTCCACCAGCCAAGAGTCTGACAGTGAGTCCAAGGATTTCATCCTGATACCTGATGGCTGTAGGGTGTTGTTCCCTGTAGAGGTCGTGTGTCCCTCCGTGGATATGCCACCCAGACCATCACTGACCACCACCAAACTGGTCATGCTGAACGATGTTATAGGCAGCATGACGTCCTCCAAGGTTTCTCCAGACCTTTTCACGTCTGTCACATGTGCTCAGGATGAATCTGCTCTCGTCTCTCGTCTTGTTGCCCCTCTCACGCACCTGTCGTTACTTTCATTAACACCAAAGCAGCTGATCCTGACTAACATCCCCGTCTGCTATTTAACTGAGCAGATCAATGTCCAAGAAGTTTCACTGACTCGATGCTGGATTTAAAGTCTTCCTTTTATTTTTATGTTTTATATTTTTTTGGTGATCACATGTGAATTCATCAGTGCAGTCACATGATGTTCTGCTGCTAAGGAACATGGGTATTCGTGTGTGTGTCACAGTAAGAGGTTAGCTGTCTGTCATGTTCGTGTGTGAACACAGCAGGTATATAAACACCTGTACTTCCTGTCATCTTTGTTAACTGCCCACATGCTTTCTGTTGGTGCATTTGAGCCTTGCTCATTATTTTAAACCCCCCTGAACTGGAACAGAATCAACTTTGACCCCAACATTAACCCTTTCCACCTTCATGAGCGTGCTGCTGCTGTTGTGATGAACTGGCAGTGACGTCCTGTTTTCTACCTGAGCAAACACAAATCAGCAGGAACTGCTGACCAGCAGCTCTGGGAATGTTTGTAGGAGAAAGGTCTTCATGTTATTTTAGTCGCAGTACATTCCCACGCTTTCTTTCTCTTCTTTTCCTCTTTTTTTAGAACAATGGAAAATGTCCAAAGCTTATGATGAGGCAGGATAACCATACACGACAAACTGAGTGTGTTATATGTAGAGTCATAAACGTGACCTCATGTGAAATGTTGGTCGTAGCCGTGCAGGTCCAGTCTGCTGTGACAAAATTCAGGTCCCTGAGTCCGCCTGTTGCTGCAATCACTCAGAACATAGGCTGCTTCAGATGAAACCAACCAATCATTGTCAATCACTTCATGTCACACACGCAGAGCAGCACAGCCACTTACAACCCCCCGTCGACTTCACCCGCCGTCAGAGGCCAAGATTGCCACTACAGCTCCAGTCAAGTGACCGCTAGTGATGAAGAGACCACCCATTCCTCCACAGACAAAAAAATGAGGGAACTGGGACATCTCATGGCTGAGTTAGGACGAGACCTCAGATACAGAGCCCCCCAGTTTGACTCCCAGCTGACTGGACCTTCTGCCACATGTTATGCCCTCTTTATCCACATTTTCCATCTCACTGTAATCACAAGCATCAAAAAATCTTTATAATAACAGAAGGAATCAAATAAAGAAAGGTGGAAACTGGAGTAACAGCAGGGATTTCAAACCAATGCTGTGTGGAGCTCATTCATGTTAAAGATCGGAGAATCCTCTATGCACGTTGCTTTTGTATTACTCCTCATTGTTAATGTGCACATACTAGTATGTGCCTTGAACAAGCATTATATCATGTAGAAGTATACAAAACAGTGAGTGTAAATGGAAAATCACTCAATCAAATAAATTACACGTAGAACCAAATCACAAAGTAAAGACCCTACAATAGTTCAGAGAAAACCCAACAATCAGTCGACCCCCTATGAACGAGCACGGCTGAGTGATTGCTGCCCCCGACCCAGCCACACTGACCCTGAACTTCAACAGGTAACAAACTGGTGAGCAGTCAGGCTGCAGCCTCGTTTCTACCTGTTCATGTTTCTACTGTAGAATCACCATGGCAACCACTTTTGTTACGTGCTTTCAGTTTTGTGTTCATACCTAAATACTAAGACGAAGATTGTACGTGTGCTCATTAGGATACGGATTTGTGTTGGTGTGTGTGACTGAACCTTTAGTTTATATTGTTACATTGTGATTATGAGTCATTGAGTTTCAGCTATTTTACAGTAACATGAAAGTAATGTAAAGAGTAATATAATGAATTACTTTCTGCTGGGAGTAATTAACCAAGGTAGTGCATTATTTTTAAGAAAATTAATGTATGTAATATTTATTACATATACATATATATATGTGTGTGTGTGTGTGTGTGTGTCATAATTAGAAATATAAGGGAAATACCTCCAACATGCACAAACATTTGACCGTGCAGCATGCAATTATTCTGCACAGATGCAAAGTGATGCTGTTTTGTGATGGTGGTGACTCGACGAGAGAATCTGTAAGGAATCAAATCAATAAGTGAAATGGAAATGGAATCAAAATTGCTAAATTCCTATTGATTCCCATCCCTATGAAGAAACCTCCAGTAGATCCAGGCTCAGGGCGCATTCGCTGCATCTGAGGTAGGGGAGGTTCTTGTATAGCATTTTTTCACTTGAGCGCTCAGTCACTAGATGAAGAGTTATGTATTACAGAAATATTTTCACCTTGTAGTTTTATGTGCAGTGATAAAACACGGTTTGATTTCATTCATGGCTGCGTTGAGACAAAAACTACATGAGAGCCAAAAGAATCAACTTGAGGCTCGGAGCAGAAATATAATTAACTGTGTTAATGTTAAATCGTTTAGTACTCACATATAGAGGAAACCGTAGAAGAGGGTGAATTTCAAGCAGATTTTTAAAAACCTAAATGCAATAATTGTATATTTAATCAAAGAAAAACTGGCATGAAGTGAATGATGAGTCTTTAGACAGTCACATGATGTTTGTGGTGGTTGTTCTTGTCTCTCCAGACATGCTTCACAAAACCTCAGGGGGCAGTGAGTAGATCAGGATCAGATAGATCAGGGTTAATGTTTGATTCAGGTTTTCTGATTGCATTGAATTTTCATTGATAATTGCAGTTAATGCCTGCAACCATTAAATGAACCATCTAACCTGTGGTTAAAGTAAAACTCTACATGATGTACTAGGTTACTTTAAAGTGCCAGACGTGTCTCGTCAGTGATGTAAAAACTATATAAAGAAACAACATTGTTAAAAAAATCATATTTTAAAAAAGGGATAAATGAGCCAATAGAAAGATTTATTGTCCTAGCAGAGACGACAGATCCGGGCTGAGCGTGACGAATGAATAATTTTGAGTATCGTTGTGTTGTAGGAGCTCAGAGTTCACAGACGTCAACGCTCATCTCATTTCATTGTTTTTTTTTAAACTGTTATTTAATCGGAAGTGAAACTCTGGAGATTAACCCTCTGAACCCAATCAGTGTGTGCTCTGGTTTTGCTCTTCAAACATTTTCACTCACTGTCGGTTCATTTTTCAGTATAAAGACAATTAAAGTTCTCTATTTAAACACAACCAACCTTGCAGAAGGAGAAAAACAGAAATACAATCCAAAAATTATTTAAAGAAGACAAATTCAAGTTAGATTTCTGTAAACACTATTCCAAAAAGGGCAACAAAATCTTTGTTTATAGTATATTTTCAGGTGTTAGAGATATGTGGCTGTTTAGCGTGCAACAAACAGCCACAAAGGTCAGCAGCGAGGGTCTCTGTGAGCTCGTTGGGTTCACTGGTTCAGCTCTTTGTGAAGGCTGGGAGGTGGTGGCCATCATCAGACCCTTCCATTATTCCAGCCTATCCCAACTGACACAGGGCAGGAGGCAGGATACTGCCTGGACCGTCCATCACACGACATCATCAGAACTAAAAGAATCAAAATAACTTTATTTAATTTTTAAAAATGAAACATGCTTTTCTTTCCTGGCTGGTGGTTTGATGGTTGGAGCACTCTCCTGCAGCAGTGATAACCACTGAGCTGCTGTACTACCTCACATTTAAAGGACCACTCCACATACATTACATAAGCCAGTATTGCCTCAGTTACCTCTGAGCTGGGCCAACGAGGCCAAACCGGGTACACAAAGTCCTAATCTTAGCTAGGCCCCAAAACCGCTGCAGAGAGCTCTGTTTAACATTGTGATGTTATTATATTTAGTCCAACAAACAATTTTCCAAAATGAAAAGTATATTTTTAAAAAGGTAACATCTCAGTGGGAGACGTTTCTCTAAATCCATCTTTATGCTTCTTTTCTTTAGCATTCCTCTTTTTCGGTAATAAAGACGACAGTTTGTGTTCTCGTGGTGCTGCATGGCGTGCAGACTATCAAATATGTGACCGCACTTTTAATGAAAGCTTCTAATAAAAATGTGGTGGGGGATTTGGTGCCTCTCGCTGTGTGTCCACAAGAGATGACATGCTGTTACCCACAAACCCGAGCAGCTCTGGCGGATTCACGTGGCTGCGTGTGCAGCTGGTAACTTGCTGAAATGTAGCGCTGTTTTTCATTAATGCTCTGTGTTCTCCCCGTAAACAGGTCGATGGGAGGCACACATTGCGATGCCTCCCACAGCTGTGGTGTGTGTGTGTGTGTGTGTGTGTGTGTGTGTGTGTGTGTGTGTGTGTCTACCTGTCTTTGAGCTGGACCTGCAGCGCCCGGGCCCGGTGCTCGACCCGTATAAAAGCTTCAGGTTCACTGTTTTCTCTCGCTCTCTGACAGCATCACTATCTTTTGCTTTGTTTGGTTTGCACTCCACAGCACCTCCACCTCGGCCCGCCCACACATCCACATCCACAGCACTGACGTCGCTGACTAACACACATCCCTTTTAAATGACTCCATTTGGTTTTTAACGTTCACTGTATTTTCTCCTTTGCTGTTTGTGTTCTGATAAAAATCAAATCCTAATAATCAAGTGTTGCTCTGCTGTTCTGCTGTTTCTCATGTTCAAACTGTGGGTGTGCTCTAAAAGCTCAGTGTTACAGTTTCTCTACCCATGGACGTGCCATTTTGTTAAAGCGCCGTTAAGGCTCACTCATGCACAAGGGGTCCTTTGGCATCTATGCCCTGACACATTTGCAGCGAGTGACCTGAAATTAAACAGGAAGTGGAACAGAGAGGTCCCAGCAAACATAAACCAGGTTCTCCTGCCTCATAAGCCTGCAATTTACACCATGTGGTTCTCCAGCTTTGCAGCCTTCCTAACTCACACTGTGTAGGACCCCCATTACTTTACTTTTATCTCCAAAAACTCCTTGGATGAAATGCAGAAGGCATCTGAGATCAGCTGCATTACAACATAGTTGTGTTATGGGAACAATTCGGCACAGATGCCCCGCCCACCTGCTGTCCAAACTTTATGTTTATGAGGGGAAGTTAATTAGAAGAAAGTTGTGTGGAGGGAGAAAGCTTTAAAGGAGGACGTTTCGCACAGACGATGAACTGTGGGGCACCGAGGCCCAGATTAAGATAAAGAAGGATTATTTTTATCTGTTAATCATGCAAAGCTGCTGTAGTGCTAAAATAACAAAATATGGTGCTGAAATCAGAGCAGATGAACAGAATAGCTTTGATTTAAAGGTGCTCATAAAAAATAAATTCCCTGTTTCACAGCCGTCTTTTTCCGGTGAATGCCGGAGGGGCATGTGGATGTTGTAGTGTTGCCGTGTCGTTTGGCCACTTTTTGTTTCTTAAAGTTAACTTTTACCTGGGCTGTCCTACCTCTCACCTAAACCTGATTCTGACCTGAATCTCAAACAGCTCTGTGAAGTTCCTCCCTAAAAGAAATGACCGAGCATAATGTCCCTGCTTTCCATCCTGACGGTCCTCACAAAGACAGACATACAAGCACACACACCGTTGGACAGCTCATTTGTTAAACTCGGGGGGGAATGATCTGATTTCCTCTGCTCCGTCTCCTACTCGACCTTTTCCCCGTGTTTTCCAATCAGTCCCTCTCCCTCTGCTCCTCTCGTCTTCAGTCTAATTTTCTCTGCTTTATAATTTCCTCCATTGATTTTTTTGGAGGGCGGCTACAGTCGAGGGAGTCGGGCCAAAGCACACAGCCCGTCTCTTTTAACCAAACTCAAACGAGGAGCAGAAATTGTCTTTTGACTCCTCGATCGTTTCAGTTCACGAGCTCGTTCGCCACACGAGCGCGTCTGACCTTCTTTCAGACTGAGCGGGTTTGTAAGAACTTTCATCTCCACTTCATTCGGTGCACAATAAAGTCGTGATTAAAGTCTTATAGGTTTTAATTGCTGTGCCCAAAATCACACTTTCCTTCTTTTGTTCGTGACTTCCAATAGTTGAGTGTACAGCAGTTCACTCCTCTACTCCCATCCCACTAACTGCTCACAGCAGTGGCCTCCAGTTCTTCGCTGAATGTTTCTTTTTAAATAAGTTAAGTCCACAGATTTGGCATGTTTAAAAAACTAAAAGTTAAAACAGCCCACCTGCCTCACCTTATGTTGCTTACATCTAATCTCTTTGGCTCATGTACATAATAAAACAGAAAGCAGAATTATGTCTCCAGGTCTTATCTCAGTAATACCAATAATAACAGCGAAGCGTAAATAATATTTTTATATAGTCACACAAAAGATCACTTCCTGCTGACCAGGAAAGCCAATCTAAACATTAGCCAATGAACTAGACACAGTACACCTTCTGCATAATACCGAGAACGCCTCCAAAGACCAAATGGGTTCATCCAGTAAATCTAAAATATTATGGTTAGTGCTTCATTTATGGTTTGAACTGACAAGGAAAAACTTAGCAGTTTAGGATTAGGTTTTATCAAAACCTGCAGTTCCTCTAACGTCCAGCAGAGGCAGCAGTGAGTCAGTCTTCATAGACTCCCATGTTAAAACTTTACAGTGAATACAAACGTGTTCGCAGCCTGATACACAAACTGATTGGACTCTATAGGTAATTTCCTTCTTTATAACACCTGTAAAGATGGAAAAAGTTTTTATACTTCACCTGGATTAAAGTTTATATTATTATGGGCGTGGTCTGTTTTGACTGATAGGTGGATGGTGACACAGGTATCTGCTACCTGTCTGAGGCTTTACCTCAGCTGTTGAGTTGCTGAACTGGACCTCTGGACTGTGTTTGTGCTGTTGGAGCCTTTACGGGCATTTTAATGACATCATGCGACCTAGAAGGGAACGCACAGAGGTTACATGCACTAGTTTGTCAGTGTGTAGGTTGTTGGCCCTGCATCTCTTACCTTCTCAGGGCATTCCTAAAAGCATCAGTGTGTGGATCATTCTTGTTTGAGGGGCAGTTTACATCCATTGATGTGTTGAGCTGTGTGCAGTTACCCTACTAAGTGGCGAATCCACAAATCTGTCTCTCTATGGTAAGAGTCTCTGAGGACCTGAGGTGTCCTCCCTCAGAGGGAGGCAGAAATATTTAAACTGTCACCTGCAAGCTGGTGAAGGCCGGGAACCTCAGCTAAGTTTGCTAAATTGCTTAATGCACATGAGTGAAGTGCACTTCAGTGTACTTCTATCACCTGGGAGGAAGGATATAATGTCACTGAGCATCCTCGTCATTATACAAAAGGCCAGCATTTGTTGCAATCATGAAGGCTCACAGTTTGTTTGTGCAGAAATAACAGCTGGCGCGTTGCCTTCATGCTGTAAATGTGTGTGTGTTCTCACACAAACAGGCGTGTTTCCATCACTTCAAAGGACACAGCATTACATTTACATACATTTCCTGCAGACCTTAAACCCAGTCTGCACCTAACATTTGCTGTTTCTGTCTGTGATGACTTTTTGTGCATGTAAAGGAGAGCTGAGTCTGTTTAAACTGATGTTCACACAACACGAGAAGAACACACAGAAAAACAGGAGCATAGAAACGGAGCTGAAACTGGACTCCTTCACGATTCACGCTGGTGTCGTCTTACATTACTGTAAAATGACCCGAGTTACGATTCATAATTTATAAGAAATATGCAGCTAATATTCTGTTTTATTCTTATTTTGATCAATTATTCTCAGCTTTCAGAATAACCTCAGCCACCATCCATCTTTAGACACCCTCTTCCTCCCTATTTATCCTCATTATCAAACATGTAGTTGATATAGAAATAATATTTAGCAGGACAAAAATGTCGTCGAGCTTCAGAACAGCAGCTTTCTGCAGCACTGTTGGAGCTCAAAAACATCAGAATGATTATTTAAATGTGACATTTGCTATAACTGTCGAGGATTTCTGAAAACACTCTTTTTATCTTGCAACTTGTGAATTTCTGACTCTTCTCACAGATTTTCATGATGCATATTAAACAGGCCAGCAGTGATGATCTCTGCTTCTCACCCACTTACTCCCTCTTGTGTTCTGTTGCTATTCCTGTAGAGCAGCTCTGAGTCAAAAAGTCCTGCAGGAATCAAACAGGAAAAACGCTGTTTTCATGCAACTCGTGTCATGATGAAACAGCCGGCAGCAACCTGGAAGACGAAGCAGAGACCTGCAGCACCGACACAACGCTTTCATGCCGCGGCCACACGCAGGCCCTTCAGCCCGCTGCAAAGGATGCTCATCCACTCAGCGCCCACGAGCAGCACTTTGGCCTCGTCCGAGGTCACAAGCAGGTCAGAAAATAACTTCCCACGACCAACTAAACTCTCAGCGCCTCAGAATCCATCAAACATGACACTCTGCGTTGTAGTGCTCCCATCAAAGGCACTCATGGCACCCGTTTCTCTTTCTGTTGCTCAGAGCTTTGTATAGTCAACTATGCTGCACACGCATTATATGTTTATACTTTAAAACAGGCCTGATCGTCGAATAAGAGCAAATTTGAATTGTAAAATTGTCGCTGCATTCAGGTATCACAATCTAGTTTTGTCGCTATCTCCAGTAAATGAGGCTCCAGCCAATCAGCATCGCCGACCTCTGCTGACACGTAACTATTAAAATCATGTTGTAGTTCGTTTCTAAGAAACCATGGTAGCTTGGATGGTTTGTGAGTTTGTCTCTGGCTGTTAATACAAATCTTTATTGATGTATTAATATTGTAATGATGTAGAATAAAATCAAAGAGCGCACATCAAATCAAATCACTTTTATTGTCACGTCACATGTGCAGGTACACTGGTACAGTACATGCGAGTGAAATTCTTGTGTGCGAGTTTCACAAGCAACAGAGTTGTGCAAAATACAATAACATAAAACAAGCAAAATATAAGAATGGCTAAATCTGAGAGTAATAAATATATGTACAATATAAGAATGTATGCATTACTGGATGTGTATACTAAATATGTTTTTCTACGTGTGTGTGTGTGTGTGTATATATACATATTTTACAAATTAAATAGAGTAAACAATAAAATTAAATATATAAAATATACAGAGGTTGGTAGTTGGACATGTGCAAAACAAGTTTCATTTATATACAGTGTGGAGTGAATCCATAACTTTAATGTACAAGTCTTTGCATATTTTACAGATCATTCATAATATTATCTGCGGTCTACATTTTACAGTCGACACAAACAACAATGCAGGATTTCCTTTGCTTTTTAATTATTATTAGTTTTTAATTGACTAATGAAACACCACACATGAAGGCTAATTTACATCATGGAGCCCTGCTCTTAAAAACTGATATAGCTGTAACTGTCTGTGAAACCAGATTTAAGAAGTGCTTAAAGTTTTTTTTTAAAAGCATGTTTAGCACCAACTCCTGTTGTCTGTGGATTTGGTTTTCTCTTAGACGTCCTCCACCCACTTTGAAATATAATCAGGAACTGTCAGTATTTACTGGAAGCCAGAAGATGTCTGGGGAAGTGCACCTGTCAGGTCCTTACTATCAGCTCCCACACAGCAGATACCTGCAGGTTATATGTTACCAATATATCTCAAAAATTAGAATATTGTGAAAGAGTTTTCTATTTTTGTCACTGATTTCAGAAAGTGAATGAATAAAGGATATTTCAAACAGAAATGTCAGGCTTCTGAAAAGTATGTCAGTTTCTGTCTTGATGCATGCTCAATCAACCAGGGAGGTAAATCCCAGAAAGTTGATTCTGTTCATCTGGACGTTTTCAGTGCGAGAAATGTTTCGTCCCTCATCCAGGTGACTTCTTCAGTCTCAGCTGACTGCAGGTTTCCAACCTTATAAACAGTACATTTGCACAATGACTGAAACCATCACTGAATGAACAATGGGCTCATGACCATTGAGCAACAACCATTGATCAATGGTCATGAGTACCATGGGGAATGGCTGCAATCACAGCATTCTAAGTTATATCAGATGCATTGCCGCCACGCACTCAAAATGTAAGGAGTAATATGTCATTCCTAAAAAGAAGGTGCCGTTTGGTCTGCATAGCATAATAACCTGGGTTACTGTTGTTATTTGATTAATTTTTTCTTTTTTGCTTATTTTTCAAAGGAAATGCTCGTCTGATTTCTGTCATCATTTACTGTATTTGTCTTTATTGGTTTAGGTGAAGTGTTGATTAAACTGAATACCAACATTTTACTTTGTTTTTATTGCAAGAACATGAACATACAGTGAATATTTACACTATAAACTGGCTGTGCATTGTGCTTCTGGCACACCAGTGTGTGCCTTATTTGATAGTTAAAAAGTTGGCTCCATGATATACAACAGTGTGTATTTCTGTGTCTCTGTGCTGTTAAAAAAATTCTCTTTGTGAAGCTCCTCAGGCTGAGACTGAGAGCAGGTTGCATCAGAAAGAGCTTCCGGTGTAAATTTATTTACGTCCACAGTAATTTTTTTACTGGTAAAATACAGTTAGATATAATATATCATGAATGTATTTTATAAGATATTTTATAAAATTATCATTTGAAGCTATATTAATTCAATTTTCATGGAGTACGCTCGTCTTTTTAGATGCCATTTTATTTATTTATTATTCAAATAAATCCACTAAACTGTTAGAAATGATTTTAGCAATTTATTTATAGCTTAAAGTCTTAAACCACGCCCACATGACGTTCTGTCATACGTCTCAACGCGAACTGCGAAACATGTTCTCGCGGGACTTGGCTGAGGTATAAACTCCTCCGCGGCCTCCGCTCTTTCTTTCTCTTTCTCCCCTTTAGAGGTGAAGGTGCAACAGTTATCGGTCGTCCCGAAGCCGGGTTCATCCGACACCCTCACCAACCAAGCTGAACTGAGCTCAACCTCCACAGCCTCACAATGCCGCCCAAATTCGACCCCAACGAGATTAAAATTGGTATGTTTTGAGTGTAATAAAAGCAGACGCTTTTTCACAGCCGGGATGGAGTCGCTCTCTGCCGTCTGCCTCCGCCTGCCGGGCGGCCTGCTCACGGCGCTCACAAAATGGTAAAGATGGGACACGAAACGCGACGAAGAAACTCAGTGTAGGAGGGTTTTGTTGATGTTTGTAGAGTTAATGATGCCAATTGAGTAAAATACGTCAGGTCGGAGGCAGGTGTAGAGGGTAGTGAAGTGAGTAACGTGCTGACCCACGTGCTACTAGTGCTAACGTAGGAGCTAATGCTAACGTAGCAACTAATGCTAACGTTAGCCACAGTTAATTACCTTACAAAGCACGAAGAACTGAAGTATATTTATGAGGAAACTTCTAAATGGGTCCTTATGCGACGTGGGGACCATGTTTGGACAGCTTTTAGCGATGAATACTGACATAGTTAAAACAGTTGTTATGATGCTAATATTGGGATTGCGTCAAACACTTAAGATATGCTGCGGTTAAATCCTTTTGTAGGTAGGTGAGAGCAGTGTGGTAAAAAGTTTCCTAAAGATGTCAAAGATTCAGGAACTGCTAAATTAGCAGTTATGGTTGATGGAAGTTACTTATGATGGGCCTCTTTAAGGTCCAGCTGCTGTTTATTCCTTTTAAACACCTGATCTGCAAACACTGGGTTTGCTAAAGCAGGTGAAATTTTGGAAATTAGTGGAATTGGTTAACATTTTGTGTAATTCAAAATATTGTTATATTTAGGCTTTTTATGTTGGGTGTTATGGCTGGCATAGGAAAGTGGAGGGGGTGTGAGGGTCTTCTGGCTGTGTTTGTACAGATGTTTCAGCTCTTGTTAAAATCCTCATATGAGAATTTTGGGGAAGCATCAGCTGTTGTCTGATCACTTAACCTCTGGGGGAACAGCTGTTTCACAGCTTCAGATGCAGCCCTCTGGCTCAGGACTTGGGTTGAGGTCATTGCTTACAGTCTGTGTAAGGGCTGTGAATGCAGGAGTGCATTTTGGCCAGGAGGTTCCTGTCTTACCCTTTATACAGACTCTGATGGCCAAATGTGATCCATCACTACTGCATTAACTACAAACCTAAAACCAGAACGCTTTAGTGCTAAGAACAGATTCTGTAGAGTGATGTACAGATATCTGACTAATAAACACATCAGTTGCTACTGTAAAGGTTTCAGCCCATCTGAAATTAGATGTTTGTACAAGCTGCTCTGCTGCTGTGAGTTTAGTCAGAACAGAACTGAAGGAATTCACCAGTTTGGTTTTTGTTCAGGTTACTTTTGAGATTTCTGTGATGCAGTGAAGAACAATCAGTCATTTCATAAGTGTTTGGCATTTATTGGCTAAAAAGTAATGTAGAGTCAGTATTTACAGTATTGACCCTTTCTCTGCACAGCGTCAGTTCTCTGGCGTGCTGAATATCAGCTTCTGAGCCAAATCCTGGTTTCAGAGCTCTGTCTGTGCCTCGTTGTTTTAAAATGATCATTTTTAGGGCTTGTGCTCACTTGCTGGTATTTTAAAGACTGACCATGCTGAAAGGTCAACTTCTTCCAAAGATCCAAGAACATTTTTTGTCATGGATTCAAAATTATCACCAAGTGGCTCCAAAATGATTAAATTGACATTTCTGGGCAGGCATTAGTCCACAAACTGAGATCGGCTTCATTTAATCAGTGCAGGTGGCTTCTTAACACGTAGCTTTTGTTAGAAATGACTTGAGTTTTCTGTCTGTGTGTGAAGGCTTTAATCAGGTCTGTCGTTTCTTTCAGTGTACATGAGGTGCACAGGAGGAGAAGTCGGAGCCACCTCAGCCCTGGCCCCCAAAATCGGACCTCTGGGTCTGGTAAGTGTCAGAAAATATCTGATTTGAATCAAAGCAGCCTCCCGCCACTATGCCCGTCTGTCCAAGTGACTGAGTATAATCCAGAGGAGGCTCAGATTGACCCGGCTTTAGGAAACAGGGCGGCCCAAAAAACTAGTGGACCGCTCTGTGCCGAAAAGACTGGAACACAAACTAAGACTTTGACTCTGTTCCTGTTCTCAGTGTGTTTGATCATTTCAGTTTGGTCTTTATTAGTTTCAGCATACCTGTGAACACTTTAGTGTTTTTTTTTGTTTGTTTGTTTGTTTGTTTTAATGGTCAAATAATGAGAAAATGACGGCTTTAATTAAAGATGTGTGCACAACTGTCAATATTTGCAGTCGCCTCCCACAAAGGACCGTTTTAAGACAGGAAGTCCCCTCTATCGTACCTGAGTGATTTACAGAGCGCTCCCTCCCTCTCTCTCTCCTCACTCTAGTCTCCCAAGAAAGTGGGTGACGACATTGCCAAGGCCACCGGTGACTGGAAGGGCCTGAGGATCACCGTGAAGCTGACCATCCAGAACAGGCAGGCAGCGGTGAGTACACCAGCGCCACCTACAGACACACAGGCCTTGTGTGGGTATCTGTGGTGATTGGTGTGTGTGTGTGTGTGTGTTCGCGTGCTTGTTGCCATCGGTGGGTTTAAAGTTTCAGTGGATGCCGTTTGTGTTGAACAGATCGAGGTGGTTCCCTCTGCGTCGGCTCTGATCATCAAAGCCCTGAAGGAGCCTCCTCGTGACAGGAAGAAGGTCAAGAACAGTGAGTGTCTCTGAACGCACGACTGAACGCGCTCGGCTCGCTCAGCTGCTTTTTGCTCACCTCAAACTCTTTTCAATCTTCCAGTTAAGCACAGCGGCAGCGTGACCTTCGATGAGATCGTGGGTATCGCTCGTGTGATGAGGCCTCGCTCCATCGCCCGGGAGCTCTCGGGTAAGGCCTCACAGAGAAACCTGGATTTTTCAGGGCTGTTGATTGGCTTCTCTCCTCGACCGTTCTTTATCCGTCTGCTCAGCCTCCCGCCACTATGCCCGTCTGTCCCAGTGACTGAGTATAATCCAGTGGAGGCTCAGATTGACCCAGCTTTAGGAAACAGGGCGGCCCAAAAACTGGTGGACCGCTCTGTGCCGAAAAGACTGGAACACAAACTAAAGTAAATCAAAGATGGCCGACTCTTGGTGCCATCCAGGCTCAATGTTAGAAACTCGTCTCTGGGAAATGAGCCTTTAGTGTCGTTTCTAAACCAGCCTCCTGATGGGAAATGTCTGATGTTAGTCTTTGTGTTTCGGCTCTGGCTCATGATCATTTTATTTATTCCTCATCAGGAACCATCAAGGAGATCCTGGGAACCGCTCAGTCTGTGGGATGCACCATCGATGGCCGCCATCCCCATGATGTCATTGATGACATCAACAGCGGCAAAGTTGAGTGCCCATCTGAGTGAATAGGACACTGTTCTAAAAAATAAAGGTTTAAAAAAAAAAAAAAGCACCTTGGCTTCTTTTTTTCTCCCAGTTTAAATAAAAAGATGTCGGCAGCGTTTCAGCGTCTCTGATGGAATGTTTGAGCCAAAACACGAAATGAGTATGTGGATGAGTTTAAATTTTAGTATTTATCTTTTATTGATCGAGTGACGTAAACACAGGGAGTCTTGCTGTATCTGAAATACAGAAAGGTTGGAAAGGAAAACTTGGAATTTCGAGCTTCCTGCCAGTGCCTGTGGTCTCGCAGGGTTGTTGTTCTGTGCAGAGAAACACTCAGAGGTAATGAGGACAGACTTCCAGAACAAACGCTTCAAACTCCTGTCAATGTCTGTCTGGATAAATGAGGCTGTCAGCTGAGCGTCTGCAGCTCAGTTTGAACATCAAAGTACTTTAAAAAAAAAAAAGCCTGCATTTACAGCAGCAGCTCTGCAGACTCCGCCTCTTTGTGCACATCAGATTAAAATGCAAATTAAGGACCAAATTATCGATCAGCTGGCTGTAATCATGTGGTGCTTGAGTGTCCATCCAGTATCAGATGTGTGGTGACTCCACATAAACATTGGCTTTAAACTGGTGTAAATGTGCCAAATCAAACATGCAGAGCTGCTGTGGACAGGTGAGCCCGACCTCCACAGGTGTCAGGGTCCCACAGCGTGAGTATCTGTGATCAGAGTGGAAGTACTTGTGTAGTTAAGCTTTAATGATGAATAAATGCCTCCTTCAGGAGCGTGGGAAGAAAGTGTCCTGTAGTGATGCAGGCGTTGAAACTGCTCGTGGAGGCTCTTAAAAAGGCCTCGGTCTCATTTCTAGTGTAAATAACAAATCTGAACAGCCCAAACACCCAACTAGAATTTGGATCTTTGGCGCCCACGTGTGGTGTCATTGGTTTAAAATCAAGTATGGAGTAGAGCATTTCAAAATAAGAGAAATCAACACCAGGGTAGTTAAAAAAACAAATCAGTTGGCTAAGGCAACAGCAACCTAGGAAAAGTTAAAAACAAAACAAACTTCATAATTTCCTTCATTTCCTTCCTTCATACACTAACTTCTGTATCAGTGAAATGTAGAAAAGTTGCTGGAGTTAAAATGTTAAAGTTATGTCTTCCATATAAAATTTCTGGTGATGACAGTTTAGTGGAAAACACAATTACTGTCTTTATACATATTTTTGTCTTTTCTGTGGGGTTTGTGTGCACGTGCTGTGCAGAAGTGGAGGAAGTCGATGTTAAGGTTCTTTTTCTGCCTGATTATTTTTCCCCTGTAACAACGTTTTGGAAACATTTATGAAATTCACACTGATCATTTATCCTTCAATTAAAAAAAAAAAAGGAAATCTGGTATTTTCTCTATTTTTCAATAAAAATCTTTTAGGTAAATGATAACCTGAGCTCAGTGCACATTTATAGTCAGAAGGAGATACTCTTTCAAACCTTGGATGGCAACAGGAGCAAATACTGTATCACCGACCTTTCATAGGGCGTGTTGGAGCTCTGCTTTTAGTTCAGGATGGACGTGCATGTAACTGCTGAAGCCCCTGCTGGATGTTAGAGGAACTGCAGGTCTTGGTACCTCAGTATTTGTCATTTTTCACCTGCAGAGGCTGCCACTTGATCCAGATCTGCTGATTGATGACAGAAACCCTGAGCCATGTAGGCATAATTAATCTGTTTGATCATCTTTGTGGGTTTACCTGCTTTTAAAACACAAACTCAGCTGACCTCAGCTCACACCACAGTCATCATGCTGCCTCGGTTTAGCGCTCTGATGGCAGACGCTTACATCAGTGAGTGAAGCCCAGCTCCAGCCGAGTCTCTGTGCTGCTCTCCTGTTGGGAAGGCTTCATTATAAAGACTGCAGTCCAATTACGCTGAGCCCGAGGCAGCAGCCTGTGCTGCAGGCCTGCTCAAATGAAGATAAATTGGTTGTAAAAGATTTAACCAAACACAGTGAAGACAGAACAGCAGGAAAGTACAAGTCAGTCTAGACTCGGCTCTGCAGTCCCAGCCGGTGTGACAGCGCTGAGAGCTTCCAGGCTGCCTAATAACTGTGATGCGTCTGTGCGGACGGGTGGTCTGTTTTTGCTGCTGTCACAAATATATCAAATCCGAGTGAATGCAACACTTTAAGAGTCAAAACACGGCAATTATCCACTCTGTTCCTGCAAACACGCTCACACTCAGGGAATGAGATATTATATGGGACACGGTGCAGGTTGGAAAGGAGCAATTTATCAAACACAAACTTTAATTTACACACAGTATCTTTCAAAGAGGTGGGCGTGGCCACAGTCATGTCGGGCAATGGTTTGGGAAGTAACCTGATGACCAGATCTACAGGTAAGGTAACCTGTTCTGCTTCCTGTTAACCTCAGAGTAGAGACGCTGACCTCAGGTCAGCAAACGAAGAGGAGTGGATGGAGATAAAATAAGATAAAAGCACAACTGATGATGTCATCAGGAGGCTGCGCGCTTCATACCCCAAATAAAAATGCAAGATGCCATGAAGTCCCTAAAACTCACTGAAAAAAACATCTAAAAAAGGAACCTTACCTATTTATCGAGTAGCTTAGAAGTCGCTGCCAGAACCATTTGAGTGTTTACGTGAGGGTGGGCACTTTAGAAAAAGTCCTGGCAGCGATTGGATGAACCATCAGCTTGTATCACGGTTCTTTGAAGGAGACGTGAAAAGAAGAAGAAATTTGCTGCGTTTGTTCTGCATCCAGCTTCATGCCTGAACTGTATTCACAAATCACACATCAGGTTTGAGATTATGGTCACTTTCTTTTGATACGCGGTAGAGGAGAGCGCCATCCATCCTCCTGCGTTCTTCAGGTAAACCCTGGACAGCTAGTTGGTCTGTCGTTCTAATGCAGAGTGACCCTCATATCCCACACACAGCCGGTCTAACCCTGACCCTGCAGCTTCAGGATCTGGAAGTGAAGCCTTAAATGAACTGCTTTAAAATGCATTTCTTTTTTATGGCCAGCAGGGGGCAGTGGGCTCAGCAAACTCGTTTCTGGTGAGTTTATTGCCTCAATCGTGCATTTCAAGCCTTTTTTAGTTGAACGTGATGCTTATTTAGTAAATTATGGGGGTGAGGCAGGAATGCTTAGCAGCCAAAGTCTTGTCAGTGACAGGTTGTTGGCCAGTGAGTGTGAAAAGCACAGAGCCTGTGAATAGCTGCCTTTCTGATTCAGTGCTTCATTCATTTCGAAATTATTTTTAATCTCAGTGAAAATTTTCCTGGTTGTAAAGATGAAACAATAAATTCATTAGTAGCTCTCACAGACTGTGTTTGTTGACAGCGTCCGGGTCAGCTCTGTTTGGGCGGCGAGCTTATGTCATTTATTTCTGAGGTATGAAAGGTGTGTTTCACCTGAGACCTTTACCTGTTCCTGCCTTTTGAGCCAGTGTTAGCAAAGTGCTGACTCTTCTTCTGCCCAAGCAACAGAAAAAAATCTTATTCACATTTCCTCAGAAGTGAGAAAGTAAGACAGTACAAATACTTCATTACTGTACTTCAGTAGAATATCCAGGTACTTTACTTGACTGTGCTTACTTTGCTAAACAAATATCTGTACTCTCTCCTCTTTTCTCATTCATCTACAATGCGGGCAGCAACAAACAGAGCCTGTGCTTCTACTAAAGTGAAGAATATGATGCGTACTTTTCCACCGCTGCAGTTCCTTCACCATCACTGCACCACCGAGGGGCAGCAGAGAGCTTCTGGTGGCTCACACTCAGCCCTGTGCCTGTTTCTTACATCCACATACATCCCATGTAAACATTCTCTACACATGCACGTCACTTTAAATGACTCTTCTAAATAAATTTGCATTTAATAGGAAAGTTAAAAAACCCACTGAGCTGTCGAGAGCTGGATAAGAGATGGAAGGATGGGTTGAAATTCGCTCTGACTGAAATGTAACTGAATATTTATTTAAGAGAAGTCAGCATAAAAAGCTCGTTATGCAGACAGAAGATCCCGACATATTCAAACAGACTGCATTTACTGCAGCCGCCTCGCCGTGGAGACATGAAAGAGAGCCGAGGGAGTCGGGGGCGAACGTAGATGAACTCGCCGTGAACTCTCTCATCTTTCCACCGCCTTCTGAGCGAACGACAGAACTCAGGGAGGGAGGAAGAGGAGGTCTGAGGTGCCCACGTTTGATCTCTTTACATTGTGGCTCATTGATTCAGCTCCACCACAGAAAACGTGTGGCTGTGTTTCTTATTTTGTGATTTAACAGGTGGAACATAAAAGATCAACATAAGACGCTGCTGAGATAAAGTGCGGCAGTCTCACGGGCGCCTTACGATTCAGTTCAGTTTTATTTACACAGCGCCAAATCACAACAACAGTCGCCTCAAGGTGCTTTATATTGTAAGGTAGACCCTACAATAATACATAGAGAGAAAAACCCAACAATCATATGACCCCCTATGAGCAAGCACTTTGGCGACAGTGGGAAGGAAAAACTCCCTTTTAACAGGAAGAAACCTCCGGCAGAACCAGGCTCAGGGAGGGGCGGGGCCATCTGCCGTGACCGGTTGGGGTGAGAGAAGGAAGACAGTGAGAACCTGTAAAATCACACACTCATATCACAGATGAAGAGCTCAGCAATGTCATTTCTGCTTCTTCTTCCTTCTGCTTCATATGTTTCACGTATCAGATAATAGTGTTCATGCCAGCTGACACAGTTTATTAAATCTTGTGAAGACAGTCTTTTAAAAACAATCTCAGCTCTCATTAATGACTCCTGATGATGATCTATTAAAATAATTATCTTGTCTTCAGAGCTGTTCACTCGCACATTTAGGAAGCAGGAATGCACTGAGTCATGTTCTCTTTGTACCGGCGTGATCATCAGGATCAGGATGATTTCCTGTTTTATGGCACTCTGAGAGTTCTCAGTCAGAAATTCACCTAAATGATCTGCAGTCGTGCAGCTCGAGCCGCCAGCAGCAGGCTGTAATGGCTGCTGTTGACGGCGGTACTGGCATGCTCGAGCTCTGAATTGGATTCATCCGCAAACACAAAGTGACGGATGGCGTTCCGCAGGGCTCTGTGCCGGGAAATGTACTACAGAGACATCCTGCCTCAGAGTGATGCTAGAAGTGAATTAACCTTGAATAATCAGGCCCAATCTTATCTCAATCACCCCAGAGCACTTCACTCTCACGCTGCAGTTTGGATTCAGAAACTGCTTCATATTTCCTTCTTAAAGCTCAGCTGATCTCCTCTATGATTGCTCTGATTGTGTTTTTCTTCCCCGCTGTCGACAAGTGCTGTTCAACAGGGAATTGGTGGCTTGATATCAGGTCTTGACCTTAGTAGTAAACGTGCTCTGAGAAGATTTGATTATGATGTGTCGCTAAATGAATAAAACTGGATTAAGCTTGACGTGGACAGAATTTTAAAGTGCAAAAAGGAAACGAGCTTTTAGCTTTCCTATTTGTGAAAAAAGAATAACAGTGCTTTGCATTCATTATGAGCTGTTATTTCACTGTTTTTATAACAGAAAAAATACAAATGTTCGTTGTATAATGTGTGTGTGTGGTGACTTGAAATTCCTCACCAGTTAAAAAGGCAAAGCTGTTAAAAGCACCCCTGTTTTGTTCCAGGTACATGTAAAATAACTGTATCTAAACTTCTACAGAAAGCCGTGTTAAATATTTGGGAGCCTTTGTAAACCTAGCTAACTCGCTACGTGCTTGTCTTCCTGCCACCTAACAGACAGTCAAACATATGGAGGAAGGAAGGAAGGCTTACCCCGACTCTGTGTTTCTGTCTGTCATGCAGTCTGATCACAGAGCAGAAGGAGAGCGGTGGCCAACTGTAATGTGGATTAAGGTCCTGAAAGAGTGTGTGCCACTCGCCAAGGCCCCGCTGTTCCAGCATGACGAGCTTAAAGTCAAAGCCCTGCAGCCAAACTATATCTGTTTGAGCAGAAGGTTCATCCTTTCAAACCTCCCATCTTCCTAAATTAGGGTGATGAGTGAGGTGCCGGCTCAGCGATTAATGCCACCTAATCTCATTAAACACCTTAAAGCCAACAGTGAATATTATCATTTCCCAGCACATTTGTGTTTCTTTTTCTTTTTGCCATGTATGTAGCAGGATCTGATGAAAGGGAAGGGTAGCGTTTGTTTTCAGCTCAACCACAGAAACACAATCCTCTTGCAGCACTGTTGATATCTTTTTTTCCCAAATAGCCAGAAAAGTCAGCTCATAATGCACCGCATTATTCTGCAGCTCAGAATCCCCAAATATACAGTCTGCTTTATTCTGCAAAAACACTTGATTCAGTTTTCTGATTGCAGTATCGGCAGATCACTAACTTTAAGTCTTCTGCTGCTAGTTCGACTGTTACACAGCAAACGCTTTGCTGTGTCAAGCCTCCTGCGCACTTTTGGGTCATCCTTCAGGACCAATAAAAAGAAGCCAAGACCTGCAGTTCCTCTGACGGCCAGCAGAGGCAGCAGTGAGTCAGTCCCCATAGACTCCCATGTTAAAATAAACATGTTTACAGACTGATACACAAACTGATTGGCCTCTGTAGATAATTACCTCCTTCATAACACCTGTACGGGGGAGGATAGCTCATGTGGTTTTTATAATTAACCTGGATTAAAATTTGTATTATTAGTGGGTGTGGCCTCTGTGACTGACAGGTGAAGCCCTGAACTGGACCTCTGTACCGTGTTTGTGCTGTTTGACCCTTTTGGAGCATTTTTAATGACATCATGTGACCAATGATATGGCTGCTGTGTGGTCACTGTACTAACTGACTGTCCAAGAAGGCGGAGCTCCAGTTTTGGTGCTTTACCTGGATCTTCGTTACAGTGTAACTGCTTATGAAACTGTTACACGTTAAAATAAAACCTCTTTCCTGTTTTCCTAATACACTGCTGCTAAATCTAATATGTTCATGGCTGCTGACGTCTGACGGTAACGATTTCTTTCTGGAGTGTTTTTGTGTGTTTTCAGGCACATGCAGCACTCGAGTGACCCCCCAGCAGTGACCCCCCCCTCCTGCCCTCATGTGCATTCTGCTTCTCCTTCAAAGTCTCATCGAGCCGCTGTCCATCCTCCCTCCCACCTCCTCCTGATCCTCTCCGCTCTTAGTCAGACACTTGACCCTGTTACCCACATCAGGATAATCGTGCACATTGGTCTCTGTTATTCTTCACCCCCCCCCACAAACCAGATGACGGTGAGTCTTCAACACACAAACATAAAAAGGCATAAAGAATCCCATGTGTTTGAATGGGACTCCCCAGTGATTTTACTAATTTGAACCATTTGCTGATAGTCTCCGGTTTCTGTGTGTGTGTGTGTGTGTGTGTGTGTGTGTGTGTGTGTGTGTGTGCGTGTGTGTTATGTAGCAGTGTACAATTAGTTTCTAACAGCTGCCAAAGAAAAGTTGGGCAGCACGTTGCTCATCATGCATCCTGTGATTCTGGCCAAAATTAGAAGCGGCTGTCGAGTATATTCCTGCATATTCAGGAAAAATTAATTAGCAGATGCTGGACGAACGAACAGCAACTTTAACCAAAGTCATAAATCTGCACGGTGAAATAATGATCCCTGATACAGCATTAATTAAATGAAGAATTCATCAGTTTTATGCATAAACGATTTACCAGTGTGGGTCTGTAATTCCACAGCCTGCAAAGAGCTGCTGTTTCTCCAAGGGAACTCAGTGTCTGATCTACTTTAAGGGCTAATGTCGTTTTGATTTCAGCCATTCTTTGCAGTATTTACTGATCACAATTTATGTTTGTGTTTCAGCTACTCAACAAGGGACAGCTTAAGGTCTCAGAAAGACTTTTAAAGACGCCGATTGAACAGAGACATGAGGAAAAAAGGCATGGAGCTCATGAAATCCTGGATGGAAATCAGTGGAAGAAGGCCGTGATGCCAGACATGGCGATCGTCCCGACCTTCCTGCCAGTCGTGTTTTTGTACAGTTTCACAGCTGTTTGAGCTGCGGCGGGTATATCCGTTCATCATCGCAGAAAACGTTCTTACCGGATCCGTAACGTGAAGCAGCATGATGCTTGTTCAGGGCTGTGGTGGGAGCGATATTTTGATATATTTATGCACACCTGGGACGGGCTCCAGCTCCCCCCGTGACCCTGAATTAGATAAGTGGAAAAAAATGTCTCCTTTTTCCTTTCAGGGCAAAAGCTGGAACACTCTAGTCTATAGATGAGAAATGAGGTTTCACAGTTGATGAAATAATTAATAATAAACTCTTTTTGAGGTGAGCAGCATTTTTGGAGTTGAGCCTTTTTGCACTCATTAGTTGTCTCCGCCCTCTTCCTGTGCAGGACAAATTTCAGTTAAATGTAGGCAGTAGCGGTTTTTGATATGGGCGACACGGGCGGTTGCCCGGGGCGGCATCGTGGTGGGGGGGCGGCATCACGGGCATCGGCAAAAAAAAATAAAAAATTGCTCGTACTCATGCTGCCCCGACGTCATGCCAGCGCATATTGGGAATGGCATAGGCACCGATCGGTGTTCTGCTGCCCATTTGCTGGGAGTAAGGGCGCCCTCCGTTTGCGAGGTGCGCCTGCTGCTTGCGGCACAGGGAGGAGAGGGCGGGGCGGCGGGGGATTCTCTGGCTGGCTGGAGCAGCATCTAATAACCAACTCGCAAAATAAGACAAAATAAAAACAAACCAACAAACACGAAAACACCGGACATCATGATACAGACTTATAATCTGCACCGATGTTTTTTCGAAATTCTATACACGAAAAGTGAGCGCGAGAGCCCTCGGTGCACCTGCGCGCTGCTGAAGTCAAAGTAAACTTTATTGTCATCTCCGCTACAGACAGTCCAGTATATAGAGAGACGAGACGACGAGGCTCCAGTTACAGCAGTGCAAGTAAACAAACAATAAATATAAGAAGAGTAAGAAAGTAAATATAGACTTTGAGACTAGGGGAAAAGGGATCAATAACAATTTAAATTTATAATTTATAGTTTGATGATTTAAAGTCTCACACACAACCCGTCGAAAGGGGAGGGGCCTGCTGCTTCCAAATAGAGCACATTTCATTCATAATGTTGTAAATCCAAGCCCATTATGTATTCATGATCTGAATCCTGGGTTGTGTGAAATCCCAGAAATAAGGGGGGGGGCAGAGGGAATGTTCGCCCAGGGCGCCAAACAGGCTAGGACCGCCACTGAATGTAGGCGATTGTTTGGGTTTGATGCCACACGTGAAAGGTCCTTTTTGGTGGAATATCACCAGGAAAGATTCAGCGTGTTCATGGATTCTGTTGTATTCCTCAAAGAGAGCCTGTGTGCGAGTGTGTGAGTTTTTACACCTCACAGTGAAAATGAAGCTGATTTTATTTTATTTTGAAAAGGGACCGCTAATTCATTAAAAAAATACTATAACTTGTGCACGTTACCAGACTGTCCCATAGCACATACAGGCCACATATTTATTTCAAATTCGATTGCTAATAAATACATCAAGGACAAAAAAGGCTGAAGTTTCTTCCACGCCTGTTCTCTCTTTTGTTTCACTCATATTTCAGCTGCTCGTCTGCACAGTAACAGTTTTGGGGTTTCATACCTTTTTTTTGAGCAATATCTGACAATATTAGCAATTTTTATTTTGATTATTATGACACACACATGCTGTATACTGTTCACTTCACACCACCCTGATTCTAACAGCAAAGACAAAAAGAAGTATTTCTCAGAATACCAGGTGATATTCTGTGTGCTGATTTCCATCATATCCAACAAAATCTGCAAAGTTTGTGACTTTTGGTGATTTATAACTTTCCCTGATGATTATGGTGTTAGACAGACAGTGACCTTCTTATGGCTGCGTTAAACCCAGTCCTGCAAAACCAGTGAAAATGTTAGAAAACAGGAAGAACAACGCTGTGTCCACATAAAGAGGAACATGTGGTCACCCTCGTGGCTGACGAATGTCTGAGTTGGACTTTAAAATTTGATCAATGAATGCGTTTATGTGGGTGAAGATCAATCGGTTGTATGGATTGTAAACAATAGCAGTAATGTACATTAAAAATAAGAGGTTACATTAGTACATGCGGTATCTGTGTACGTGCAGTAACTGTGTACGTGCAGTGCGTACTCTCTGCTTGAGCAGGTAGGTGTGGCAGATTTGTGTGCAGGCCTGTGGTCATGATAATGTGTTTATGGTTGTTATTGGTGTTGTGAACCACTTGTCTTGACCACTAGGGGGGGCTGTAACACTGGCTGCCGCCCTGTTATGAAACCTTTGTGTTCCTCTTTGTCTGACTGCAGCACTGCTGCAATGAAGACAGACAAGGGTGGGGACCCTCTCCCACTCTCACTGCTCTGTGTCTTCTGTGTGTGTGTGGTTGTGTGTGTGTGTGTGTGTTTTGTCTTACTGCAGCAGTCCTGTGCCGTAGACTTCTCTGGGGCGGGGTCTCTCTTCCTCTCTGTTTTCTCTCACTTCACTTCTGTTATTATCATGACGTTTATTGACTTGATGGGAAACTGCATGTGTTGCAGGACATGGACTCCTCTACACACACACGCTCACACACACACACACTCACACACACACGCACACACACTGCGGTGCATAGATGTAAAATCATGAATGAAAGACGGACGTGCTCAGAGGCTCTGAAATGCATTCGCAGGATCATCTGAGTCCAACTCTGAGCAGCGTTCTTATTATTTATGTCATGTCTGGCTCGTCTGATTGCTCTCTGGCAGCGAGATTAAACAGATATCTGATGCTGATCATGAATGAGAGACACACACAGACTCAGAGTCGCAGGAATGAAGCACACACCCCAGAGAGGAGGAACAAAGCCAGACAGGTGGGGTTCAAACATGCAGGACTTGAATCCTTATCAGAAATGCCGGCAAGGATGAGTACGGCAGCATTTCCTCCCCCGGCGGCGTTTATTCAGATCATCCTGACGGTGCTCTCCTCCGTCTTCGCTCTGACCTCCTTAAACCTCCTGCTCTTCTTGGCTGCACCGTGCATGTAGCTGCGATGTACAGTGCAGCACTGACAACATAGAGCCATCCACACGCTGAAGCAGTGAGTTGACGGAGGAAGAGGTGGAGGAAGACGGAGCAGTGTAGGTAGGTAAACACTGCAGCACCCCAGGGCCCGCTCTGTCAGGGCGGGTTAGAGAGCAGATCTATTAGCAGGAGCTGATTCGACAGCTCTGCTAATTGCTGCTCATTATCTTCCTACATTCGCCACAGTAACTTCAGTGTGTGCAGAGACTGGATCCTCTAGGCCACATAGGATGGGGGGAACGGGTAAAGGTGCCCGTGGGAGCGCTTGGAATGAGAGGGAGAAGGTGATAGTTTGGTTATTGACTGCCAGCTACCCCCACCAGAAATACTGCCTGTCTTGTTGTTGGTGCTTGGCTAACATGATTAGCTAAAAGGGAGCTTGAAAAACTAAATCCTCCCAACAACAAAGGAAAATCCGGGTGCAGAAAAGGCAGGAAAGATATTTTATTTTTGCATTTTCATCCTTCAGTTTGTTGCCACTTCTTCGCACAGCCTCCTTCTCCAGCTATTCCAGGGTGCACCAGTGTCCCGGCTCTGCTTGAAGTGAAACGTACATAATAATAATAATAATAATAATAATAAGTTATAAGCTTTAAGTTGCTCCAAAATGAGATGAAAGCTCGCGGTTCAGGAGATTGTGGAGATTATTTAAAGTTTAACTCTTTTCATTTCCTCCATTTGCTGAGGTGAAGCTCAGCAGACAGCAAGCAGCAACAGCCGCCTGTATCTCCAGTCAAAGAGGCCACGCCCCTAATAATGCTTATATAATTTAGGCCTATACAATTACAGTTTAATACAATTTAAACAGGTTAGTTATAAAAACATTTTCCCCGGTACAGTTTGTATCATGGTGAAATTATCTAGAGAGCAAACAGTTTGTGTATCAGGCTGTAAACATGTTTATTTCTGCTGTAAAGCTTTAACATGGGAGTCTATGGGGACTGACTCACTGCTGCCTCTGCTGGACATCAGAGGAACTGCAGCTTGTAACACTCAAGTTTGAGCTCTTTTATTTTATTTTTTTTAGCCATCGAGATTAAATTTGTTTAATACACAAATTCTTCTTACACACAACCTTTCGGCATTGAGTCCACAGGAAGCTCTGTAAATATGGTGGTCTGTGCTCCACGAGTACGTTCTCTGTCACAAAGTCAAAGTGACAAAGACGTAGATTAGCAGGTAGAGAAACACCAACAAACAGGAGGCGACTCAAAGCAGAATCCGATCAACGCGCTCGACTCTGTAACGTGCTGGTAGGGCGGGCCTCCTCCCGAGCTTCAGCTGTCCGGCTTGTTTGTCGTAGCTGACGTGAATTAGCTTAATTGGAAACTAGAAGCCTGTTGAAGATGTAAAGGTGCAATAACAGCTGGACGTCTTAATTACTCAGCATTGATTAAACATCAGCATCACAGACAGTCTGTCTCTGTCACTCTCACCGGATGAACAGCAGGCAGAACAAAGCACTTCATCTGAGTGGATTTCATTATTCAAAAGTTATTGACATTTCATTAATTGGAAACTGGTCATTAAACAGCCGAGTTACTCGATCAACTCATTAAGGTAAACTTTCAGCAGCAGGTAATTCATTTTAAATATAAGGAATAGCAGTTTGGTGAACTGACATTTACTCAACTTGATAAATAAAGTGAACACAAAATAAACCCACCCAGCAGTAAATTACATTTTCAAACTTAATGTTTTAATGTGATGGAGTTACTTGTAGTGCAACAGTCGTCTGCAGTTGGTACGTGTGTACTGACAAAAAATGGAATAAGGACTTAATTCATCCCAGAAGATCAATAAAAAATATTCATAACACGCTAAAAAAAAGTAAAATAACTTCATCATATTAAATACAATGTGACAATTTATCTGACAAAAAGCATAAAAAAGATTATGTAAAAGTCTGAATATAACACAATAAACATCAAAAATAAGTTAATAAAGAAAAATAAAAACTGAATGAAAAGCAGTTTTAAATGTTGGCAGATTCTCTGAAGCTCTAAAACTCCGTGATGTTTCTGCTGTACCTGGCTTTTATGGGCTGAAATAATAAAGCAGATTCTACTACAGCTCCTGTGTTCAGCCAAACCACTGACCAGGTGAAGTCAGTATCATTATGTCATCACAGTGCTACCTGCCGGGCAGCGAGAGAACAGTCGGTACTGGAAGCTGAGGCTCTGGCTGGTCCGAACATCTGCAGAACAGCCAGACTTGGGTCCTACTGGCATGCAGTGTTGGTCAAGTTACTTGAAAAAAGTAATCAGTTACTAATTACTGATTACTCCCCCCCCCCCAAAGTAATCCTGTTACTTTACTGATTACTTATTTTCAAAAGTAATTAATTACTTAGTTACTTTTTAAAAACACAATTTACAACCTGAATAGGTAATAAAGCGATAGATCTTTCAGCCCAATTCTACTTTTTCTGCATAATCCATCATACAAAATGTAATCAAATGGAAAAGTCTCTTTTTAAAACTTGTTTTATTAGTTTTAATCTTTTAACTTTATGCATCAAGCAAAAACTTAATTATACGCAACATTCTCTGACTGGAAGAAATTTGTTTGACATTTAAACCTATTTTCTGCACATTCCAGCACATAAAATAAAATATGTTTTTGTGTTTACACTCACTCTTTCAAATAGATGCAAGTAAAACACAGCAGAAAATAAATAAAATCAAAGACTAGCGGTCCTGTTGCTCTATTTTCACCTGTAAAGCAGGAGTGGGGTAGGCGGAGGTTTACCCTGGTGCAGGTGTGCTGCAGCGGTCAGTGGAAGAATCCGCCAGTTTCTCGTAGCGCACTCGGTGCTTGCTTGGAAGTTTAGGGTTTTTTTCGCTGTTAAAAGAAGTTTTCTTCCCACGCACAGTGGACACTAATGTTTTTGTCACTTTTTATGGAATCAAACTCAAAGTAAGGTCAGTACTTCCACGCTTTAAACGCTGCACGCTCATACTCTCTCCCGCACTTGATATATTATCCATTGTTGATCTGCACACAGCTGTTGCCACGAACGTCGCACTCGCTTACGTCACTGTCATGAGACATTCTCGCAAAAAATCACGGTTTTAGTAACGCAGTAACGCAGCGTTCCTACGTGAAAGTAACGGTAATCTAATTACTGTTTTGCAATAGTAATCCCTTACATTACTCGTTACTTGAAAAAAGTAATCAGATTACAGTAACGCGTTACTGCCCATCTCTGCTGGCATGTGGCGTTTGCAGCTACCAAAAGATCTTCTGGGACAACCAGTGACCCGGCGACATGGACACGGACGCTGCAAGGAGCTAAGACTGACTCAGCAGATCTGATCCTGTGGGTGGACTCCTGTAGAACAAACCTGCGGGCTCACGGTCACACAGAGCATCGGTGTTTGCTGTGTTTGGAGCCTATGCCAGCCCCCGCCTACCTCAGAAAACTCTGCCAAGGCTCTACATAAGTCTCTGACCAATCGAAGAAGGCGACCTGGTCGGATGAAACTTGTTACCTATTTTTTTTACGGCCGGGTGTTTCTGCGTGGTTTTCCTTGGGTAGAGACAGCACGATGCACTATAGGAAGAAGATGAGCCAAGGGGGGGTTGGTAAGCTTCATTCATTTTATTCCACCTATCCGGGGCCCGGTTGTGTGGGCAGACCTCCCTCTCCCAGTCCCTTCCTCCAGCTTATCCAGGTGTTCCCAGGCCAGTCGAGAGACATAATTCAGCGTATCTAAGATCTGCCCTGCCCTACAGTAGGAGATTCCTGGAACACCTCACCCAGGACACGTTCTTGTCAGACCCCAACACCACCTCAACTGGCTCAGCTTTACTTTCAACCCCTCTGGAATGACTGAAGTCCTCACCCTAATTGTCCCTCTGTGAACCACCTTAATGTGGCAGAGGGTTTGTCTGCCCCAGTGATCCCAGGGGCCATGTTGTTGTGGGGCTTTTGCGCCCTGGTAGAGTCTCCCAAGGTGTATTAGTCCTGGGTGAAGGGCCACATGAAGAGCAATTCGAAGGACAACATTTAGGAGGAATAAACCATGAGTACAGGGATAGGCCCCACCCTGGAGCCAGGCCAGGGGGCTGCAGGAGTAGTCTGCAGGGTGTCAGGCCTCGCTCAAGACCAGAAGCCCTGGCAGTCTGATCGAGGCTGTCTATTCATTTTTGTGTTACTTCAATACGTACCACCTACATGGTCTACATGGCTGAAGACCGCATCTGTCATGGCGGTGGTATTCCCTGATCACCTCTACATCAGGAGCTACAGGTGTTCAATTATTCCAAAACATAATGTTAGAGGTTTTGAGGTGAAACATCAGCTCTGCGAACTCAAAAAACTGAATATCACACGACACCTCAGAGGTGTGTGGAGTCCGTGGCTCGACGGGTCACAGCGGGACCTAACATTGGACAGGAAGCTGTCTGAACTGTTCCCCTACAATAATACAGTAATGGTTTAATGCCATTCACACTGAACCATAAATGTAAATACAATAATAAAAGGTTCATTCACTGATCAGATAGATTTACAGCATGTCAAACACGCTTCACGCAGTCACTTGTGCACGTCTGGCACATATTTCCTGATCATTGCAACACTTTCTTTAACAGATGTTGTTCCTTAAACCTTTGCAACTATCTCAGTGTCATAAATTATGGGATTTACTTTAAAGCCGTGTGATGAAACCACACGCGGTCAGCCGATTCTGCTCCCTGCTGGATCGAGCTCATCACTGCAGCTTACACTGAAATCTTTGACCTGTCTACACGTCGACTACAGAATGGACTATTCATCGGGCCGTCCGCCTCAGGCTAGCTTTATGTAAGCGTGTCCTCCCCACACCATCCACAGTAACACAAACCAGTCTTTGTGCCCTGCATCCTGTAGTCCTGACACAGCAAATTAAAACCTGAACCCGCACACACACACACACACACACACACACACTGAAACAGCAACATGGGCTGGATGTTGGCAAATTATCAGGAACGGCACCCTGTCTTTAACTTTGAAAGCAGATCCCGGTCTGACCTGCATTCCAGCCGCAGTCAGAACAGTGAACTCATGCAGGGGCTGCGGTGGGAGTGGAGGGGTCTGGGCTTGATCTAAGACACAGGAACCGCGAGCTGGGAGAGCCAGCACGGCAGGGTTTGGCACCGGCTAACTAGGTGGCCTCCTGGGGCATCACTAGCTTGAAAAGGGAGAAGAAAGATTTTGTCATTGCTCTGGATATGAAGTTAAACTGGTGTCTACGGAGCCTAATTGACCCACAGTTTCACGTAACCTCACTGTGATCACTCACTGTGCACTTTTGTTTTGACAAATATCACAGCTTCATCTTCTCTTGCTGGTTAGAAGAGCGTCTGCTGAGGTCACTCTGGGCTTTGTGTGGCCTGAATTTTGAGCACAGAGAACCATCAACACCGACATCTGTGGATGAACACAAACTACGATGGCAGCGTCATTTTGAGTGACATCTTCCTGAGCTGTTGTTAAATGACAGCAAACATTTACCTGTAAGAAACCTCTAAGAGTACAGAATAAAATATCTGATTTCTATCTAGGAAACGAGCATTATCCATGAAAGTGGTATTAACTGAATCACACGGAGGTGTGGGCCTGCTGATGTAAAGCATTTTCACTGCGGTGTCATTAAACCAAGCCAAGTCTCGTCCTCGGTCATTTAACCATGGCCGAAGCCCAGACAGGCGTCTGTGTGTGTGTCGAGTCTCTCTGTGCTCCACTTCCTGTTACCTGACTCGTCGTGGTTTACCCTCACACCTGAGTCCCTGCTGGTGCGTTCGGATCCTTTCCGTCTGCGTTTAAGTAAATGCTGATGTGGGCTGAACCTTTCCTGCTGCTGCTGCTTTATATCTAAATGTTTCCACAGCAGGGGGAAGAAAATGTGTTTGTCACAGAGTTTTAGGAGCTTCATTAACAGTTCATGAACATTTCGGTAACGTGCAGCAGAAAAACACCGCATGGTTTCAGTAATAACAGCATTTATTCAAGCTGGCTTCGACCGAGACCAGGAACCTGTACTGTGACGCAAGTGAGCAAAATTAAAACATAATTCAAAGTGTTCAGTAAATTTGAATAAGGTCAGTGAGTTCAATCAGCTTATTAAAGCTCAGAGAGCAATGCTGTTGTTTTAAAGTCACTGGCAGCCGGCGGGGAATAAAAGCAGGAGTAAAGTTGCTCTTAATAATAAATGTCTGTGTCCTTGTTTTGAAGCCTCAGGTGGAGTTTCTGGGCTGGCTCCTTCCTCCTGCTCCACCTGTTTGCAAACACCTGTTGGTGCTAACCCAGTTACCTCGTTACCTGCTCTGAGCCTGTTCACCTGTTGCTTGTAGAAACCTCCAGTGTTACTCACCAGTCAAAGGAATGACTTACCTGCTCATCCGCCCACCTGCTCCACCAATTTTCCAATTTCACACCGTAAACCTGTGTTTGTGTTTAAACCTCCACGATGACCAGAGTCTGTGTGGTGTGTGGAAAAAGTGTTACGGACTACGTTTCACGTTTCTACCAAAACGTCGCTGCGCCCGCCTGCTAGCGCCGCTAACGACCCACCTGTTGTGTTTTGTTCCTGTGGCGATGAAACAAACACAGATAAAAAACACGTCTTTTCCGCTGTGAGCTCTGCACATGTGAATAACTGTGCTCCGCTGTCAGCCTGGTCCAGATATTTAATCAAATGCTTGGCAGAGCTCTCCAGCAGTATCAGGAGACCACTGCAGGGAAGAACACTCTTAAAACAAATTGCATTAGCTTGGAAACTTGTGATTATTTGACTGCTTTTGTGACCACTTGTATTAATATGAATTGAAACTCCATTTTTAGACCGGTTACTACTCGAGCGACTTGATCTGCGGCCTGTGCTGAGGACGCCCAGGTGTTCTCGCTGGTTATTCACCTTCACCGTGCAGCCAGCAGAGACGTCCCAGTGGATATGTAAAGTGTGACAGATCGCTTTATTGATGGTCTTCGTGTGCTGCTGTCTTGTCTGCTGGTTAATGAGGCTGGCAGAGCCCCCACCTGACAGCGCTGCGCTGCTCTTAGTGCAGCGTGCTGCTGCAGAGGTGTCGGCCACTGACCCAAAACAAGCTCGAGGCAGGAAACAGAACTCTGCCTTCTTTAGAGGATTAATAAAGAAGATGAAATCAAACTGTCTTCAAGCAGATTGGAATAATATGCATTTGATTAATGGCCCAGCTGAGCCGCAGGGCTGTGATAAATGCCCTTCCTGTCTGTGTAGTCTCAGATGAAGTCTACCTGACAGCTGGTGGCTGGCAGTGGGGAAACTGGCTCTGACTCACCGAACAGAACGCCGCATTATTCTGCAAAACTCTGCTTTCTCAGCTATAAAACTGCCAGGAGTCCACGTTTCAGCCACTACACACTGCATCACTCACCCTGCACCGATCCGTCATCCTCTCGTTTCGTCTTACCTGACTTGACCCGTGGGAACGGGCCGAACAAAATCCCACAGAAGCAGAAGTGGGGATGTCGACCAGATGTTCATTTGACAAACCAAACGTGGTTTTCATCTGTGATGTTGTTTGAAAATAGTTCTGATCCATCCATTTATCCATTTAGCCTTTTCTATCACTCATCCACTCGGCCTGCAGTCTAAGCAGAGATGCTCAAACCTCCTCCAGCTCTTCTGGGAGATACAGAGGAGCTGGCCAAAAGATAAGATTTCTACAGCATGTCCAGAGATCTAAAGAATAAATCTCAGTTTTTATCGTTCCAAGTGAGAAAAGGCCGAACATTTCTGTTTTGTGATGCTCTTTTGGTTTCTAAATGGGTTTCTACCCAGAAAACAGCAAAAACATTGAATCTCGTTGGGAAACTCAAAATACTAAAACCCAAAGAACAAATCCTGATAACAAGATGTTCATATCTTATAGAGAAGAAGGGAAAAACCAATGAAGATGGACTGAAGTTATATCAGTGGACCAGACTGAACATTTGCAGTATGATATATGAAGCAGGTGAAGGTCCGCCATCCTTTTTTGTCTTTGACAGTCACTGCAATTCACAATGAAGGAAAAGATGATAATGTGACAGATGGTTCTCACAAAACAGAACCAGTTTTAGAACCAGAACCAGAAATAATCAGGCCCCATCTTATCTTAATGACCTTGTAGTACCATATCACCCTATTAGAGCACTTCGCTCTCACACTGCAGGCCTACTTGTTGTTCCTAGAGTATTTAAAAGTAGGATGGGAGGCAGAGCCTTCAGTTTTCAGGCCCCTCTTTTGTGGAACCAGCTTCCAGTTTGGATTCAGGAGACAGACACTATCTCTACTTTTAAGATTCAAACTTTCCTTTCTGCTAAAGCATATAGTTATTGCTGGACCAGGTGACCCTGAATCCTCCCTTAGTTATGCTGCAATAGGTGTAGGCTGCCGGGGATTCCCATGATGCACTGAGTGCTTCTTCTTCACTCACTATGTGTTAATAGACCTCTCTGCATCGAATCATACCTGTTATTAATCTCTGTCTCTCTTCCACAGCATGTCTTTATCCTGTCTTCCTTCTCTCACCCCAACCGGTCGCAGCAGATGGCCCCGCCCCTCCCTGAGCCTGGTTCTGCCGGAGGTTTCTTCCTGTTAAAAGGGAGTTTTTCCTTCCCACTGTCGCCAAAGTGCTTGCTCATAGGAGGTCATATGATTGTTGGGTTTTTCTCTGTATGTACTATTGTAGGGTCGACCTTATAGTATAAAGCACCCTGAGGTGCCTGTTGTTGTGATTTGGCGCTGTGTAAATAAAGTTGAATTTAAGATGGAGAAGAAACTGGACTCAAAAACAAAGTGGAACAAGCCGTACTGCTGTCGTCCTGGGTCTTTGATTTAAAGGTCTGTGCGTTGGGCTCCTGATTTTAATATTTTGGCATGTGAGTTATTAGCTCTCAGTGTTTAGTCTTGATATTCTTGATATTGTTGCGTGTTTTTCTGTCTGTGTTTAGTCTTGATGCTGTCTGGCCTTTTTCAGACACAGTCCCCGGTGTCCTTTTTGTCTTGTTGTCAAGTTTCCACCTGTGTTTGGTTTTATTTTGCTAGTCTTTTATCTCTAGTGCACTTTTGTTTCATTTCCTTGTCTAATTGCTTAGATTCTGTTCACCTGTGTCTCGTTTCTCCAGCTGTTCCCTCTCTCCCTAATTCTCTCATGTGTGTTTGTGTGTGACCAAACGAGATGGCATGCTCATGCTGTTCATCTGGTTCCTGAACATAATCTCAGCTGGTTCAGAGATCTCTTGTTTTGCTTTCAGAGAAGACAAAAAAAGCAAAGGTCAAAAGACGTTTTCTGGACAACTTGGTTCATGTCAGAACGTTTTACAGTTTCTCTGTATTTGAGTTTTTCTGAGATGTCAAACTGGTGAAAACAGAAACACTTCAGAACAAAACCAAACTGGATGGTTGAGCAAAAGTCCATCTTATTACATGCAGGGGTGTCAAACTCGTGGCCCGGGGACCACTTGCGGCCCACGTCACCCCTACTTACGTGAAGAAATATGATGCAATTTGAAGTGACTTTTTTATTAGGGAGGATTTGATTGTTGTTGAGTGCAATGTTAAAATAAGTTCTTTAAAAAGCACAAAGTGATTTAAAATGAAGGCAACATGAGCAGAGAGCACAAACATGCTGAGGGATTGGCTGTGTTAGTTCAGTGAGACAGTCAAAAACTAGTGTGTACACTCATGTCTGCATTTTTATTTTGTTAAATATGCAGGAGTGCTGCCACGTGTCTGACCAGTGTGTTTATTCGGTACTTTAACGAAAGGCTTCAGTTAGTCAAGAGTGAGGAAAAAATTGTGTTCACGTTTGCAGTTTTGTCTTGTTATGCAATATTTTAAATTTAAAAAGCAAACAAAACATTTTCGGAAATATTTGTGGCTGTTTTCTTGCTTGTTTGTTTGGTTTTTGGCACTACTTGAACACTGAAGCGGCCGTCACACGAGGCGACGCTGCCAGCAGTGGCCCACAGCTCATTCAAGTTTGAGATACCTGATTTAAAGGAACCGTCAAAGCCCTCAGGACGGCGCAGGAAGCATCTGAGATCATGTTTGGATGTTGGTGAGAGAAGTCACTGATTAAGGTTTCTTGCGGTACTGATGATGGAGATAAGAACCAACAGCTAAATGATAAAAGGCCCCTTGTTATGAAGGTGGAAATTATCTATAGATCAGGCTGTAGAAATGTTTATTTGTGCTGTAAAGTTGGACACATCGGTCTGTGGGGACTGGCTCACTGCTGGAGTCTCTGCTGGATATCAGAAGAACTGCAGGTTTTGGTACTGGCCTCATTTTGTCAGCCCTGGGAGTTTCC
Organism: Oreochromis niloticus; assembly: GCF_001858045.2. NCBI lineage: Eukaryota > Metazoa > Chordata > Actinopteri > Cichliformes > Cichlidae > Oreochromis > Oreochromis niloticus. The sequence goes on from NC_031965.2 coordinate 38,458,917, forward strand.
ATCTTCATTAAATCTTAACTACTGTGGTGCAAATAAAGAGGCGCACCAGTCTTTGTGAAAGCGTGAGATGATTGAACCACAGCAGTCCGACGGCAGCACCTAACAGCACGTTTGTTGCTGGAGTAACATTTTGTCAGGTATTGTGAAACTTTGACGCTATGAGTCATTTTATCCCGATGAAAGCTTAAATATGTCTTAATACACAGATGTTAAATTCATTAGGAACAGTCCCGCTTTTAGCCAAAACCTTAAGTGACGACAGGCAGCGCCAGAGCCGGCAGTCACATGCGGCAGGTACAAACCAACGGGGGACGGATGAAGAGCTGAAAGCTCGAATGGACCACCCGGCTGGAAGCAGCCAACCTGATTGGTCTTTGTTTCTGTCGACTGGCTATCAGCTAAAGTGGGTGACTCATATTTTCTGCCTTCGGTGATGCAAAGCTTCATTTATGAACTGCACAGTCTGGATGAATTTTTCCATTGTTTATGTGCTGGAAGTCGCTGGCTAGACTTCACCTGGCAGGTTTCAAAACACACGCGCATATTAATTACAGGTCATGCATACGTTTCTCTTTTCCTTTCACTTAAGATTGACTTAAGCTTTCGTGCAAGTCACCGCACAGAGAAATGTGATTTTCCCTGAGAAAATAAAGCCTTAGATGCACAAAACGAGCTGCCACTTTGGCCGGTGGCATTCAAAATCTCACCGCAGACTGGCCCGACTATAAACACTGTCAGGTTCCCATTAATCTGTATACCTGCAGGTCAAAACATTAGGACCACTTAAACCACTGCATAAACAGCATGAAATATTCAACTGGATATTTTATGCTCCATAAATGCTTCACAATGTCTGACAGCAGAGCAGGATACAGAGCGGTGCCAAAACCTTCCCAAGAAGACAGAGCTCTCCATTCCAACCTTTTTCCTTCCCGTTCTTATCCCTGCAGTCATCGCGGGGTTGATCTCACCACGTGATGTCAGTTTATTCCAAACTTAGCAGCAGTTTTAGTCTGGAATAACTAATCATTTCGTGTCCTTAGTGACAACTGATGATGCTCACTGGAAAAGTTGTGCAGGAGTTGAGTTTCTTCTTAAATGTTTCTGCTGACAGGAAGCTAAATACAACTGAAAAACCTCTGAGCTGCAATTTTACAGCTTTGATTGAAAGCATGAATGTTTCAGCTCCAGCCGATTTAAAAGGAACGCTTTAGATTCAGAAAATATTCTCACAGCTCAAAGTGACACCGGCACAATGCCGCTTTGCCCCACCAACAGCTCAAACCTCTAAATCATCAGAGGTACTGAAAGGTAAAGCAGCAAAGTGGAAGCACAGAGCGGTGCTATTTTCACAGCTTTGTTTAATTTTAAAGCATTAAACTTTTGATTGGCGACCTCTTATTCAAAGACCAAAAGTCCCACTGCAGCGTGAGTCACGCAGAGTGACAGAGTCCAACCTGGAATAATCTCTGCCTGCAGACAACAAGTTCGAGGAGAAAACATCTTCTGAAACGTGCTGAACTTTTTAATCCGTCTGCTTGAGATGGTTGGGCAGCTGTCAGAGTAATAACCAACCATTGTCTCCTGGTTTTTTTAATACTGGAGTACAACATTACACACCTAACCAGGCTCTGGATTCTCCAAGCAGCATCCTCCAGGGAGGAAAAACTGCAGTTCCTCTGCACGGCCACTAGAGGCTGGCTCCAAAAGTGAGTCAGACACCCAACGTTTGGCCTCTGTGGACTTTAGTGGGTTTGGTTATAGTTTCAGCTATTCTACTGTGTTCTGTTTTCTTACCCCTCCCAGATTTTAAGTGTGTAATCCCAGCTACGGTGGCTCCTGTAGGACAGTTTTAGACAGCCAAGACAGATAGAATACTACATTATTATAATACTACTAGATTGTAGCCCATGACGACCACGGCCGGTAGACATGTTTCTACTACTGTTTGTGTAAAAAACAACAACATTTTTGTATGCCTTATAGTCTAACATATTTGAATAATGTCAACATTTAGCAATAAAATATTGATATGTGTCAATCAAACATTTTGTGGTATTTTTATATTACGTTGTTTTTTTTCATCTCAAAAACTCTGTCTGCTGCTCATCTGTGGTGAGTGTCCATCGTTTACCTCCGCTGTGAATATGCGTCCACGTCTCGATAGCCCAGAGGATTCTGTAAAACTTTATTAAAGGTTACTGTTGTGTACAAACCTGTTTTAATGAGTGAACATCTGAATTAGTCTGTCATTGATCAGAAATGTGTTTGTTTTTTTTCTATTCTATTCTATTCATACAGCTCACTAGCCTAGCTTACCAGCATTAGCTTCTGGCTAAATAAGCCACGATGGTCGCAGCTAAAAACACTGAGGCTTGAAAATCCAGAGTTCAGAAACCAACGGGTGATGTCAAGGTTCCTGTGTACATCTTTGTTATACAGTCTGTGGACCCCTTCAGTTAAAATTATGCTAAATAAAATCCCCAAACTGACAAGCTGAGCATTTTTCATCAGGACTTTATTGTAACAACGACGGCTGAGCAGACTGAGAGGTGATGGAAGCGTGGCCGGCCGGCCGGCCGGGCAGGCAGCAGAGCCTCGAGTCAGACTAAGGCTGCTGTGTTTTTCTTAGCACCTCCAGCAAATCCAGTTTTAAGTAGACCGATGGAGCTTTTTACTCAGCAGTCATGTTTTGTGTCATCACCTTTCACACTTCACACTGCATCAGTTTAACCAAGCTTTCTCCTAAACACAACACATCCTCCTTTCTTTATGTTCTTTCAGTAATTAAAGGGAAGGACTGTAAATCAGTGTGCAGCTATTCCTCATTTATTCATACTCACCCAGCAGGCCAGCTTGGGCGGGATTAACAAACAGGAGCCATCTTTGTGTTCGTCTTATGTCTCAGCTTGGTTCTTCATTGCCTACATGAAGCTAACATATAATCAAAGCTACGTATGACAAACAAAGCCCCTGATCTCACGCTAAGCCGTGAGGAGGAGACTTCACCCCGTCCACGTCTCCTTCAGGAGATTTCTTTGCCTCCATTGACGAGCATGCAGCTACAGGCTAAAATTTCACCTCTAGATGATCAAAAAGTTTGATCAGGAAGTGGGTGCGGCTTCTGTGATGACCATTCTAGGGTTATCCCCCCTTGTTGACATTCAAAAATAGGAACAAATTGATGCAACTGAAGATTTAGAGCAACTTTTGGCTTACAGGGATGACTTGTACATACCATGACCTCATCATTTGTAAGTTTGACCGTGTTTAATATGAATATTCAACAAGTGAACAGGTGGAATTAAAGAAAACCAGGAAAACCACGTCCCCAGTGCAAGTGGCTATCCTAAAACCCAGAGAGCAGTTTCAGCTGTTCGAGCTCATGGAGAAAGCGCCGTCCTGAGCAGAAGAGCTGAGATTTTTCCCCCTGCAGTTGAAATATGTCGGCTGTATTGTAAGCTGTGACTGCTTGAAGCTGCTGTACGTGTCAGCAGGAGAGAAAGGCTGTTTCCTTTATTATTGTGTGCCTGCGAGAACCTTGTCTGCTAAATACATCCTTTCACTATTTAACGGCTGAGTGGAGAGACAGATGAAGGGAAGGAGGAAGTCGACAAACGTGGATAATATTCGTGTCCCGGGGACATCACGCCGTACATGTACGACGTTTTCCCGCTGAGAGCAAAATGATCGCTGTCATGGTCTTCGTAATTATCTCTGCTATCTGTTATACACTTGAGGTTTTTCACTGCTTTTGTGTTTTTGAATGTTGATTTGTCTTCTCCTCGTTCTGGTTTGCTCTGACTGTGTGAGTTCTGGCTCTTTCTATTGGTTCCCTGTGTTTTTTGCTTTAGTTTATCAGCTTCTTTGAACCAACGTACGCCATCGCTCGACATTTTGCTTTCATTTGTTGTGGTACAGTTCCTGAATGAACACCAACCTACAGGACTGAAGCAAAGGAGCCAAAGCTGCAGTTTCTCTGACGTCCAGCAGAGGCAGCAGTGAGTCAGTCCCCATAGAGACTGACATAAACATGTTTACAGCCTGATACACAAACTGGTTTGTTCTATAGATAATATCCTTCTTCAAAACAGCTGTCCAGGGGAGAAGATGTTTCCTGTTTAAATTGGATTAAGGCTTAAAGTTTGCATGATTAGGGGCGTGGCCTCTTTGACACCGTGTTTGTTTGTATTTTTAATTACATGATCTGACCAATAATTTGGCTGCTGTGAGGTTACTGTGCTAACAGACGGTCCAACATGTCTAAGCTCCAGAGCACTAATTAGCACCTGTACAGTTCATCGATGAAACTAGCTAACCAAGCTTGCTAGCATTAGCTGAATGCAGAGTCCAAAACCAGCGGTTACCGTTTCAGGACTAGTAAAGAAAAACCCTAAAGTTTGCTATAAATTGCTTCAACAGATTTCTGCATTTTTATCATAAAAGCAAGAAACACTATTATTGTTTATTTCATTTTTTTTGCACATGTGCTGTAAATCAGGTTTCCCACGACTCTACACCACTCGTTAAGTGGGCGTGTCTGTCGACTGCAGATAGATCCCTCCACAGTTTGCAGCATGCTCCATCCAGGAAATGATACCCATTACACAGAGGAGGCATGAAGCAGTGAGCAGCAGAACTGAAGTGCACTTTGAGTCACCTCAAACCTTCAGCACATCGCAGTGCATAAGTCGCATTACTTTGGATATTCTGAGCACAATTTGGGGCTTCAATAACACCACAGTTACCTCATATCACTTTTATGCATCATTAAAAAAAAAGCCGAAGTCTCCTGTCGTGAGTCTCCGGCTAATGATGACACGAATAACGCTCGGATGTGGATGCAAAAGCAGTCGAGGGAAACAGAATACAAATTGGCCTGGGTAGGAAACCGATCCGACGGCCTCTGGATTCACTCCCAAATGCCGGGGCTTGTCGGCGGCTAATGAGCGGGGCTACAACATGTCGCTAACAAGCACAAAATATTATCAGAAAGGAACAGAAACGCAGACGGAGACTCAATTTGATGTTGCCGTCCCCAACCGTGGAGGCTTCAGCGTGCCGAGCTAAAGGAGGAGCAGCAGTAATGATGTCTAATGATAGAAACTAGTTAAACCTCCAGATGTGGGTCCCAGAGAGCGCGCCAGCCAGACATCCATCTCTGGATCCTGTGTTTATTTTAAGGCCTGTTCACCCTATATGTTACTCTAGCCCTCTGCAGCTGGCCTGACTGACTTCCTTTGTTCACAGTAACCCACCACCACCGCCATCACCCGCAACCCCAACCCCTCCCCTCCTCCTCCCCCTCCTCCTCCTGCCTGTACTTTTATTTTTCCTGGCAGCGCTCACCTCCTGCAGCTCTTTTAGTCTGTCAGAGAAAGAGCACAATACCGTGGGAGGGAAGCAGAGGAGATACCTCTCCATGCAAATCATAACCACATGCTTCTCTTTGCTTCCAAATTTCTGCTTTTCCTCTTATTTTTTTCACTCTTGTCCTTTGCTCCTCTCACCTTTCTCCTAGAAAAGCTTACAGGCAACATTTGAAGAGCGCTTCAGCATCAAACGCTCAGATATTTTATTCATTTCAGCATCTCTCACTTCGCATTCTGAATGTATAAAATCCAGATTTTTCTAGGTTTTTACTTATTCTCATCCTTATCCCCCCCCCCCCAAACTTAAAGGCTCCTAATATTTGCTCAAGGAAGTAAAGCGAATAGGAAAAGTATTTCTTGGCTCAGCATGGTAAGGGCAGCATGTCTGCCCCCCCCCCCCTCCTCTGTACACCCAAATCATATCCAGATGGAGCATAAAAAAGGAAGGAGTCATGGATTAGCTGGAGGTAGCTGCCATGTAAATGGATGTTTCCTGTTTGTGTTATTCTGGTAAATACAGATCTATTCGCGAAGGCCGAGGCGAGGCTCTTTATCGTGTCGGCGTGTCTGCAAATAACAGCAGCAGGTCAGGCAGCGTCGGCTTCAGCCGCCGGATGAAGAGTGGTGTTTACCACCAAGGGCAACCCAGTTGTACACAGAGCTGGTAGAAATGATGTTCGTGGGGGTTAAACTCAAGCTGTTTGCCTCAGCTGCTTCTTCTGCTACAGTGATATCATTAGAAACAGTCTGCATTTGTTAGGCTGAACTACTGTAATTCTTCTAAAGCCTTCAGTTGATCTAAGTCGCTGCAGTAAGAGTGCCGACAGCGGCGAGAAAGAGAGGGCAGAGTTCTTCCATATTAGCTCCCCTTCACTGGCTCCCTCACTGAGAGGGAAAACAACCTGTAATAAACTGTTAATAACAGAAACATGACATCAGGTAAAAATACAGACATTTAGAGTATTTTTACTGGAAGTTATTTTACATTAGACATGCCTACTTTGTTATTTTATATATACTTTATGTAATTAAAAATAACAGAAATATTCTGTGAAGTTGCATTTATCATTGAACATTTATTACCTTTTATTTTGTAGTTTTCTTCAGTCTCACATGTAAAGCTCTCAATAATCAGGCTCAGCATATCCTAAAAACTGCCACTGTCAGACTACAGGCTTTTGTTACAAAAGTACAATGTGACAAGTTAAAATTCATCCAATCAGGTCAAGAGAATATCAGTTGATCAGTATACACTCAGTTTAAACCAAGCATCTTTTCTTTAAAGAATTAAAGAATGAATAAACAAATAAACCTTGGATTTGATGTATTTCAGTTGCATTTTTTTAATCAGGTTTTTGGGTGTGCGGCTCTCAGGTTTCAGGCTTCTTCTGTGGAACTCGCTCCCAGTTTGGATGCAGGACTCGCGAGTCTGTTAGCATTTAACTGGAATCCTTAATTCAGCAGTGTGGTGATCATTATTGGAGTTGTGTTGTATTTACAGCTGATTGGTGCGGACGTGTGATGTGGTTTCAGTGTTTGTGTGGATGAGAACAGTGGAAAGGTTTAGTTATTAACAGCCCACCATGAACGAGGCTCTTGAAGACCTTAATGACTCCTGCAGGGTTGTCATTTAACCCGGTGAGGTACGAACACGGCTAACCTTAACGTGACGACGCTATCGTTGTCGGTTCGTGAAAATGTGCTACACACAAAACTAGTTTTTGTTTGTTTGTTTTTATAATGAGAAATGTTACTTTTTGGTAACATAGCATAAAGCATATATTGCAGCTACAATGTAGCAAATTTTGAAAACTAGTTGTCCTTAAATGCAAACATTGATTAGTTCACAATGAAGCACAGAGGAACTTGTTTCATTTCAGGCAGTACAGTAGAATATTCACAGTGTTCATTTCTCGGATCTGTCGGTTATTTGAGACCGCAGTCAGCTGCGCAGTGACCCACAAAAGACACCAACTAATCACACAGCATATCTGACAGCTGTGGAAGAGTAAAAGTAAACATATTTTAGTGGGAGCCCTTCCTGGATTTACACTGGCTTTGAGCTGCTCTTTAGATACACACAGACTCCACATCACTTCCTTTTTTATCAACAGCTGAAATGGATTTATTATCATATTTAACCTAAAAACTTGAGCACTTTCTGCATACAAGGCTTCATCGGGGAGTGAAGCAGAGGGTGGAGCTGGTATTCTCTTATAGTGGCAATAACCAGATCTTCCTCTCCAGGGCCAGTCTCCATCATGTCTGCAGGGGGCCTCCTTCCAGTTGGACACCTAGGAGGCATGCGGAGGCATCTCGGTGAGATATTAAACCACCTTAACTGACCTCCACCAACGAGGAAGAGCAGCAGGTCTGCTCTGAACCTCTCCCAATGCTGACGATTAACTCCTGTAATGATGGGCCGTCAGGGTTTGGGCCCTTTCATGTTTGTTGGTTGCTCAGGTGGAAATGGTTGTGTAGCATTTAATCAAGTAAGGAATCCCCAAAACTGATTACTGCTGGCATATTATCACTCGCAGTAAGTTTTTATTAAAAATCTATTCAATATTTATGCATGTGGACTATATGTTCCATGTGTTTGGGAGCATTTCATTGCAAATGTGACCCCAAAAATAACGACGATCCTGTTATTTATTTTAAAGGAGTTCCTCATAGTCACTATTTGGGATCTCATGGCTTTGCGAAGAAGCCACAGAGAAGAAAACAAACTGAAAAACGATTCTAGTGAAGCTGCTTCACTACCGAAAAGACACAATTTGAAGACAGATCTGTGTTAGATAAATAAATAAATAATATCTGAAAAAATAATGCCTCCTCACATGTCTCCTCTGCTTTGGTTTTTTATGTGTTTACTTATTTTGAATGCATTTAATTTTCATTGTTTTTATTAATAACCTGTCCCATCCGGCTGAGGAAACGCCTCACCGGCCTTATGAGACACTTTCAGGCTACACAAGGTCATGTGACCACGAACATCCCTATGGAAAAGTGGAAACAGCATAGACTGTACACAAACAATGGACATTACTTCCAGTTCTGAAGCGCAGAGGTGTAACCGGCATCCTTCTTCATGGGGTCGCCGATTAGAGTGAAATAGATTAAGCAAGAAGGAAGTGACAGAAGGAGGAAGGAAGGAAGGAAGGAAGGAATGGAAAATATAGACAAAGGAAGCATGAAGGGAGCAATGAAGGATAAAAAAAAATAAAGAAGCAAAATAAAGGAGTCACCTGTTCCAGGTGAGGGAAGGCGGGGCTTTAGCAGAGGCAGACAGGAGAGCTGAGAGGAGAAGATGTTTAGATCTTGTGAAGGTTTTTCTGTCTCTTCATCATTTATCATGAAAGAGTTTGTGAGAAGAAGGCTTTGAAGTGAACGACACGAAGCGTTGGATGTTTCCGTAACGCTGCCTTCTCTCGCCGTGAAGAATCTCCAGACTCTGTGGACGCTGCTGTTTCATCCCGATAAGACGTTTTTATTTCTCCTTCAGATACCGCAGCTTAAACACATTCTGCATGCCGTCTCTTTCAGTCTCATGTTTCCCTGTGTGGATGTGAATGAAGCAGCTTTCTGTTCGTCAGCGGTGACTCACTCAGCCCACTGCCAGCCTCTCTGTTAGGAAACTGACCTGAATTTCAGCTTCCAGAGGAGAGACGAGGCAGCGCGGCCGACTTATCACCGGCCATTTCATCGAATTACACTGAGTGCTGGGGCCCCCGGGATGCCCCCCCTGCTCCTACGCATGGACGCACACACACACACACACACACACACACACACACACACACACACAACCTTTATAACAAAAAATGCTCCTCCAGATAAACGTGTGCACGGGGCTGGCAGAGGCTCATTAGGTTTAAATTTCCTGATGCTGTTAACTGTCAGCGAGGAAGGTGGTGCGCTCTGTTTACATCATCCTCATCTTCATCATCATCTATCTCATCACAGTAACACAATCTCACAAATACAGTAACTCCATGACGGCTGCAGGATTCTGGATTTATACTTTCATATTTGTACCTGAGGAAAGGTGTGCTGAGGTGAGAGGATTTGGAGGAATAATAAGGAAAGGAAGGAAACGTCTTGATGCATTCTCAATCATCCAGGAAAGTAAATCTCCAAAAGTTGATTCTGTTCATCTGGACGTAGCGTTTTGTGGGAGAAACGTTTCGTCACTCATCCAAGTGACTTCTTCAGTCTCAGCTGACTGCAGGTTTCCCCAAACCTTATAAACAGTACATTTGCATAATGACTGAAACCAGCCCACTGAAGGAACAATGTGCTGTGAGGTCAGTTCCTTAATCATAATTATGCAAATTCCCATGACCATTGATCAACAATCACTGACCAAAACCCACTGATCAAAGAACACTGATCAATGGCCATGAGTCCCATTCACAGAGAGTTGGGGAATGGCTGCAATCACAGCATTGTAAGATGGTGACAGATGCACCCTTAGGCCCCCTCCTCGATTCAGAGATGGTCTTTCCCTTTTCACGTAAATGGCCTCCTTGACTCCGCGCTCAAACCAGCGTTCCTCCCTGTCCAGGATGTGTACATCCTCATCGTTGAAAGAGTGTCCACTGGCCTGTAGGTGTAAATAAACTGCAGAGTCCTGGCCTGATGAGGTTGCTCTTCTGCTATGTCAAACGCTACGTCCAGATGAACAGATTCAATTTTTGGAGAAAGGAAGGAAAGTATCAAGATGACGTAAAGAACAGAGGGTAAAGGAAAGGAAGGAAGAAAAAGGATTAAGGAAAGAAAGAAGGACGGAAGGATGGATGTAAAGAAGAAGGAAAAAAGGAGTAAATCTATGAAGAAAGGAAGAAAAAGAAGAATGTGTGGGGAGTACAAATGTGGGAAAGGATGAATGGATAAAAAATAGACCGAAGGAAAGGAAGGAAGTTATAAAAGTGAAGGAAAGAAGGAAAAGAGCAAGTAAAGAAGAGAGAAATAATTAAGATGAAGTGAAATGAAGTAAAAAGCAAAAGAAAAAAGATGAAGGAAGAAAGGAGGACAGAGAGGACACAGGAGGAATGCAAAAGATAAAGGAAAGAAGGATGAAGGAACTGAAGAAGGAAAAAAGAAGGAATTATAAAAGACGGATTGGAAGATTTAGGTTGAAGGAGAGAAGGGAGGAGGATGACAGAAAGAAGGAAAGAAACAAGGAAAGAAAGGAGGAAGGAAGGAGGAAATGAAGAAAAAGTAAGCATGGATGAGGTAAAGGAAACATGACAGGGGAAAGGATGGATGAAAGAAGGTTTGACAGAAGGAAGTAAAAATTTCAACAAAGAAGGAAGGGAAGGAGGACAACAAGGAAACTGACAAGGAAATAAAGAAAGAAACATGGACAAAGAAGGAAAGTAAAGGCGGAAGGAAACGTGTGTTTTTACTGAAGCAAACAACACTTCCCTCTGCTCTGTCCATCGTGCACGGTTACCTCGGGCTCACTATTGATTATAGATTGAGGATTTTCATAGATTTGTCAGTGCAGGGACACAACAGAAACACTCCCTGTGCTGAACTGGCCCTTCTCACGGCCACCGCTGCTCCGCTCAATCAGCGTCCACACAAGCACAAAGCAGCAGCAATTCAAATGGGTGGGGGGTCATGAGGTGGGGGCAGAGAGTCACCAGAGTCACAAGGGGTGGAGGGCTCTCTGCCCCTTTGTGCCCTGACCCAGCAGATCTCCTCTCAAAGGTCTTATTGTGAGCCAAGCAGAGCCCATCAATCTTCTGCTTCAGTGCTGTTGAGGAAAACACAAGACGTCGGGTTAAATAGGTGCACACAAAATATTAGCAAGTTCATGCTCCTTCAGGTTGAGCTTCAAATGAAAGCGCCAAAACCTGCAGTTCCTCTCACGGCCAGCAGGAGAACCTCTGCATGTGTGGTTGAGAGCAGCACAGTTTGGGAAAGTGGGAAAGTTTATTCTATCTCCTGTTCCAGTGGTGGATGTTCATGTTAAACATGGGCAGAATTAAGTAATGAGCTAAAGTTAAATAATTAAGACTTAAAGGCCTTCAGATTAGCTCAAGAACAAAGTGCAGAGAGCTTCATGGAGTGGGTTTCAATCCTTCCATCACCAAGCACAATCCACGGCGTCGCATGCAGTGGTGTAAAGCACGCTGCCACTGGGTCACTGCGATGAATCACATTCCTCTGTCTGCCAGTCCAACAGAGGAGTTTGGAGGTTGCCAGGAGAGCTTGTCTGACTGCACTGTGCTGTGTAACACGGCTCGGCTCTCAGTTCCAGTGAAAGGAACTGTTCATGGGACATTTTGGACAATTTCATGCTCCCAGCTCTGTGGGAAAAGTTTGGGGATGGCAACTTCCTGTTCCAACATGGCTGCGGACCAGGGCACAAAGCAGGTCCATAAAAACATGGATGAGCCAGACTGATGTGGAAGAACTTGACCGGCTTGCACAGTCCTGACCTCAGCCCGAAAGAACACCTCTGGGATGGAGACTGAGAGCAAGACCTCGTCCAACATCAGTGTCTGACCTCACAAACGTGCTGCTGGAAGAACAGTCAAAACTTCCCATAAAAACTCCTAAACCTTTGGAAAGCCTTCCCAGAACACATCGTGTTAAACTCTATGGATAAAGAATGGGGTGACACTCACATTCATATGTGTGTGAAGACACACAAGCAAATACTTTTGGTAATATAGGGAATAAATTAATTGGTCTAATCTTAACATTAATCTGTTATTCTTTATGCAACCATAAAATAGCACCTGTTTACATATTTGTCTCAGCCTACAGTGACCCGGCTCTGATGATGTTTTAGTTTTATTTTTTCCTTTATCACAGCACATAAACAGAAACTCTTCCTAACAAACTATTTCATATGAAGAGAACGCCTCCTTGAGCTGTGTGCTCATTATCTACTGGAGACATGCATATGAATGGAGTGCCAGCAGTCCTGCTAGAAGCAGCCTACGTGAACAGATGGTGGAGGGATGGTGCTGTTGGGTGAATGACAGTCAGTCTTTCCTGATTTCACTGGCAGTGGGCCAGTCACATTATTCATCCATCCACAGGTTTGATGACGATGCTCAGCAGGGATGTTTATGAGTGCACCTATTAAGTCGTGGCAGATTTATTAATGACGGCGCTGTCCTCTGTATAGACATCGAAGTGTGTGGCAGTATATGCCGACTTTTCACGTACATGAGTATATTTAAAAAGCCTGCACTCAGGTCACACAGGGAATTAACAGTTTTACAAGCAGGTAAAATATAACGATGTCCTGCTGGAGGGAAAACTGGCTTTCAAAGAAGAAGCCAAATATTATTGGCTGCATACGTTTTTGCACACTTACACATTTTATGTAATTTTGGCTCTGTACACCAGACAGTGGATTTCAAATCAAATAATAAAGATATAACTGAAGTGCAGACTTTCAGCTTTAATTCGGGGGTTTAACAAAGTATTGCATGCACTGTTTTTGAATTGCACACAATGCAAAGTACATTTCTTTTCTTTCGGACTCAGAGAGAAATGAGAACAGTTTGTCGCTTGTTGTCTTTCTGCTGGATTTATTCCACAGACGAGCCTCACGGCCGGCAGTTTGTTTAGCTGCACTGTGAATAGAAACAGGAGTGTTTCATCCTCTGCTGTATGTGTGACAGAGCAATCACTCCAAGTGTAACCATCAGCTCCAGTAATGAATACATAACACAGTCCGAGACTCCAGTTTAGGAGACACTGAAGAAACCAGAGCTCCAAATCAAGCAGGAAGGACTCGAGGGCTACAAACTCCTACTACGTGTATTATGTGCTTCTAAGCAGCATGTGTGTGCCGGTTACCTGCTGCTGCATCTGCTGGAAGCGGTGTGTGTGATCCTGTCACAGCTCAGTCTGCAGACCATGAAAACAAGAGCCAAAGCTGAAGGACATCTGCCACGCCCACGCTCAGGACCACAGGTTCACCCAATCTGAAGGTATTTCGAGGGGCTCAGTCCCGGGATGTTAATGTTTCACATCAGCAGGTCTAAACCTGCTGCTGCTGCGGATAAAATCTGTGAGGTAAAGCCAGCGGAAGCTCTGGAAAAATGTTGGAACCCCTCATAAACCACAGTGATGTGCATGTGTCTCCACAAACTGAAGGTTTCCGTGTCAGTGACTCAGCACCATCACCGTCCTCCTTTTTTAAAACCAGACGTCACAAACAGATATCACATGCTGGAACACGAAAATACACCCACTTTATTTATTAATATTATTATTATTATTATTATTATGTGTTTTTATTTCCTGTTTTACAGTAAATGGAACCATAATTCATAAATCCAGAATCACATTCAGTGAATCTTGAAACTTGTATCCTTCTCATACAGGGTGTTAAATACTCAGGCTCCTCATCTTCATCCTAGAGCAGCGGTCCCCAACCTTTTTTGCCTCATGGACCGGTTTATGCCCGTCAATATTTTTCACCGACCGGCCTTTAAGGTGTCGCAGATAAATACAACAAAATAAAACTAGTACCGGTACCGAAAAAAAGAAGATTTATTCATAACACACGTGAAAAGACCCAGGAAAAGCGAGTTAACGATAAAAACGATAACAAAATAACGCTGAAAACCGATAAAAACCCTGAAAACCATACATTTCACACCTGAGCCTCAACTCTCGCGGCCCGGTACCAAACGACTCACGGACCGGTATCGGTCCGGGGCCCAGGGGTTGGGGACCGCTGTCCTAGAGTATTTAAAAGTAGAATGGGAGGCAGAGCCTTCAGTTTTCAGGCCCCTCTTCTGTGGAACCAGCTTCCAGTTTGGATTCAGGAGACAGACACTATCTCTACTTTCAAGATTAGGCTTCAAACTTTCCTTTTTGCTAAAGCATATAGTTAGGGCTGGACCAGGTGACCCTGAATCCTCCCTTAGTTATGCTGCAATAGACGTAGGCTGCCGGGGATTCCCATGATGCACTGGGTGTCTCTTCTTCACTCACTCTGTGTTTATACAGCTCTCTGTATTTAATCATTAGTTATTATTAATAACATAATAGCATGTGTTTGGTCCTGCCATCATCGCCCTCAGTTATGCCCCGCCCCTCCCTGAGCCAGTTTCTCCTGGAGGTTTCTTCCTGTTAAAACAGAGTTTTTCCTTCCTACTGTTGCCAAGTGCTTGTTAATAGGAGGTCGTCTGATTGTTGGGGTTTTCTCTCTAATATTAGCACCTTGAGGAGAGCGTAGTTGTGGCTTGGCGCTCTGTAAATAAAACTGATTTGAATTGACTTGAAAATAAATCATCTTCGTCTTTTCCGCCTCATATTTTATGCAAATGTTAAACTTTTATTTCTACAAGTCACAATTTTTCCCTTTTCAACAGCACAGATGAGCTTGAGACCAAGCCTCACAAAGCTGTTAGATTTTTTTAGATTTCTGTTTGAAAGTCGGCAGTGAAGCGTTGCGTGTTTTCTCCCCAGTCGTTTTCAACATTGTTGAGTATTCAAATAACCAAAACTGTTGCTTTTAGCAACATTATTTTCCATCCATCACTCGGGATCAGAAACATACCTCTCTCTGAGGCCCGAGAGCTGCTGCTGTAGCAGTTACTAATAGTCTGGTTAACCGACAGCATTACAGCTTTTCTGTGGGACTTCTTGGGTTTCCCACGCAGTCCCAAACAGTGCTGTGATTACCACATCTGAAGGATGTAGAAAACTGACACGTAACAGCAAAACAGCTCAGCTACAACAAAAGTGGCCGCTGAAGGACGCAGGCTTTGCTCCTAAAAGGTTTTCAGTGAACACGTGTGCGCTATGGTTACTCCTTATATTGGAGATTAAAGGGAACCCATGCCATTTCTACTTGCCACAAGAGCCATAAGTGGCAACTGTGATGGTAAAAGTTCAAAGGGCAACATGTAGAGAGGAGTCATAAAGCTACTGAACCGAGTGTAGTTTGCTAACATTAGCTCCTGTTTATTTTCACATGAGAACAAGTAAAAGTTAAGCAGTTAAATAATAACATCGTTAGAACGTCTTTATTCACAGAACACTTTTTAAACTTGAAACACAAATCACACAGCAAACAAAATCCCAAAGATCGGAAAATCGAGGGAAGCACTGACTTTATGAGATAACAGGTAAGAAAAGAAAACAAAAGAAGAAGCAAAAGAGATCAATGAGATGACGTGAAATGAGAAGTTTCTCTGATAAGAGGGTTTAAAGAAGACTGATCACTACATCAGGGATGATTTTCCATGTTTGGGTAGTTGGATGTCAGACTGTCGAGGTAAATCGTGGCTGTCATGTGATTCCTCCTGCAGGTGATTGGCTCACAGGTGTGAGATCAGTTAGATGAAACATGCTATTGGCCCATTGCTACAAGCCTTTCGGTCCACCAAATCACCACAACAGTCGCCTCAAGGTGCTTTATATTGTAAGGTAGACCCTACAATAATACATACACAGAAAAACCCAACAATCATATGACCCCCTATGAGCAAGCACTTTGGCGACAGTGGGAAGGAAAAACTCCCTTTTAACAGGAAGAAACCTCCGGCAGAACCAGGCTCAGGGAGGGGCCCCTAATTTTTAGTAACTTTAGTGCTAAATATTGTAAGTTAAAGACCCTACAATGATACATACAGAGAAACAAATTTTTGTCACTGTTCCCATTCACAGGTTTTTAGGGGAGGAATTTCTGGGCGGAGCCATGTGGGGTAATGCTTCCAGTGTGGTGGGCTGAGGATCTTTGCTTTTGTGGATGATGTGGTTGAATTGGCTTCATCAGCTGGTGTCCTCCAGCTCACATTGAAGCAGGACAAGTTTCTGCCCCAAGTGGAGGAGTTTAAGCGTCTCACGGTCTTGTTCACAAGTGAGGGGAGTTCAGCATCTGCAGTGATGTGGGGAAAACAGAGCTGAGCATAAAAGTTGTCAGTTTACTGATCAGTCTACATTCATGAGTTCTGGGTGCTGACCAGAAGAATGAGATGGCTGACCTCCCCCTTAGAGACAGGGAAAGGAGTTCAGTCACTCAGGAGGGGCTCAAAGTAGAGCTGTTGTTCCTCCATATCCATAGAAGCTAGCTGAGATGGTTCAGGCATCTAATTGGGATGCTTCCTCAGTGAGGTGTTCCATGCATATACTACTGGGAAGAGGCCCCAGGGTAGACCCAAGACCGAGTGGGGAGATTATCCCTCTTGACTGGCCTGGGAACATCTCGGTGTTCCCCTGGATAAACTGGATCAGGTGGCTGAGGACCCGATCCAGGATAGACATTAAAAAAATGGATGGAATGGTTTTGCATAAGAGTCTGTGCCACTATATGTGAGAGGGTGAGCTGGTCAATTGTCCATCCTGTAATGTGAACGTTAAGAAGTGGCTTTTCACAGGTTGAGACGGGCCATCACACCTTCTTAGGCCTGACTGAGAGATGGTTTCTTGGAACCTGTAGGTTGTGAAGGTCAGCACCACCCTTGTGCTCGTCGTGAAAGGAATGTTCCTCCTTGTTCCATCTCCTGACAGCAGTCTCACTCTATTTCTTCTCCATGCTGTTTCCCACCGGGACCACATTATTGTCTTTCTAACAAGCCAGCAGTTTCTCTTCTTGGATCAGTACCTCTGAGGATCCCCAGGGTAACTTCATAAAGTCCTTCTGTGGCTAGTCTGGGATCTCATACAGCTAATTTTGCCTGTATGATGCCCGCCATGATGTGTCTTCAAAAACTGGTACTGTTAAATTACATTAATTAAAATGTTGGTCTTATTTAATCTACCTGCGTAACCTGAATTAAGCGTCAGGAGAACATTAAGAAATACTTTTTGTCATAAATCAGATTCAAAATATTTGGGACGGTAAATAACTCCTCTTATTATCTCTTGCTTAGTTTTGAAGCCTGCAGGCTGCACAAACGTTAGACCCCGTGCTGCATTTGGACAGGTACAGTATGTTCACATGCATACTCCACGCTTTGCCAGCAGGTGTGGACAAACTGATTGAACGACTATGCAGCATTTTGGAGGAACAAACATGGTAGAAAAATCTGCCTGATTTTTGAATTCCATCAGTCCCATTATTACAGATCAAATATGGCGATTCTCCCCAGCGACAGCCTCAGTGTGTGAGAGTGCGTCAAAGTGCTTTCTGCACTTTCCAGCAGTTAGCTGTTAGACAGCAGGGGAGATAAGGGGTTACTGTGGGCGGTCACACTTCACCACACTGATAGATAAATGCGAGGAGGTCTGTGCCTCACTCTAACGCTGCACTCAACACATTTCATTTCATCTTTTCACACCACTCGGCAGCTCATTCAGTCCAAAAGGTTACCTTATTCTATTAATGGGCTGCCGCTGCCCGAGGATGTCATCCGGACCAGGGAACCGAAACACATTATTTCTTTGTTCTTCTCACCATATATTTATGTGTATGCACGCACAGCTGTGTATGTGTGTGAGAGCGAGAGCAGCGGTGCATGTTTGCACAGTCAGACACTCATCTCCTACCTGATCACCCTGGAGAAAATAGCAGTCACCTGTGGGGTTGCTCTCACTGAGACACGCTGCATTCTGCTCCCTCAGGTTATTGAACTGTGTTTTTTCTCTGCGTCAGTAAAGGAACAACCTCCCGGTGTGCTAATGTCACATCTGTGAATGAAGAAGAAAACTGGAGGAAAATATTTCCATTTCTTTTACACCTTTAAGGTCCTCGGAGAGGCTGTGATTGGTCTAAATGAGAGCTGAACACCTTGCGTGTCGTGTCCTTTCTCCCCCAGAGCAGTGAGGTTGTGAAAGGGGCTCATCATAATTCCTTTCCTTTCTTTCCAGGCTGGAATGTGGAGCTTCTAGCTGCTCGCAGCCATATTTCAAGGTCACTGAAAGAATATTTTTTTTAGAGTTAAAGATCAAGAGGTGATGCTTGTGAGGTTTTCCTGCTGAGGGTTGCATGCTGTGTTAAAAAGTATTTGGAGGATATCCTTTTCATTATATACTGCACTGCTTTGGAGCACGCTGGGCTCCAGCAGTGAGTCCGTCCCCACAGTCTCCCATGTTTACAGCCTGATACACAAACTGGTTTCTGTGGATCATTCCCCCCTTCATAACACCTGAACAGGGGAAGATGTGTCTATAACTCACCTGTTTAAATTGTCTTAATACTTAAAGTTTGCATTATTGGGGGCGTGGCCTCTCTGACTGACAGGTGTATGGTGACACAGGCGGTTGTAGCTGCTAGCTGTCTGCTAGGCTTCACCTCAGCTAACTGGAGTCCCTGAACTGGATCTCTGGACTGTGTTTGTGCTGTTGGAGCCTTTTGGTCACATGACATCACGTGACTAGTAATATGGCTGCTGTGAGGTTACTATACCATGTACTGAATACGGTCACTTGAACAAGGCTGATATGGTGGTGGCTAAAATGCTAAATCCAGAAACCAATGTGTGGCATTGGCTATTTGTTATATACGCTCAGTGGTTAATTTAGAAACTCCAGCAGATGTGAGTCTGAGGCTGGAGTCACACTGGCCTACAGACCGGTCGGTGATCCCCCAGCAACCCCGGTTACTCGGGAAAACCGTGTAAAACACCAAAGAAGGTGTTGTACTAAAAAGCCCATTACGATTGCTCTGGTTGCAGACACTGTCAGGCGCTGTCTTTTCACCAGCGACAGCTAGCAACCTCCAACAACCACTCGTCAGCTGGTCCGGGAATATACGTTTTCTTCCTAACAACCAGTGGTTACCACGGGGACACTGACAGGTCTCTAGGCCTGCGTGACTGGGACTTTAGCAACTGATGTTACAGCAACTGCCAGGAACGTCCAACAACCACTCGCAACTGATCGGTCATTTTTCCCTAGCAACCAGTGGTTGCTAAGCAGTCATCACCTGGTCTCTAGGCCCGTGTAACTGCAGTGTAACTTAGGCATGAGAGGAAAAACATGACAATTCAGGTAACATTATTCCAATTCTGAGAGCTGATGGCTAAACGATGAAATCCTCTGATTTTGTGACTTCTGCCATGGATAAATACCGGTCTAATTATCCTCAGCCATTCTGTCGGCATCACGATATGTACACAAAATGCACACATGCAGCATCATGTCAACATAAACATGTTTCTAAGGAATTTCTGGAATGTCGGTGAGTCTGTTCAGAGTCTGGCTGCTTTTATTATTTTTATGGTACAGTTGAATCCTGCTTGTTATCCTCATCTGTGAAGTGAATTCAAACAGCAGCCCTGGAAAGTGGAGGGTGGGGGCTGTGGAGGGTGGGGAGGTGGCGGGTACTTTCTATGCTGCTCACGTTGCCAAAGAGATCTATAATTCCCTCCAGTCCCCTGTCTCCCACACACAACCATCTTCATCGGCGCCATTCGAACTCCATCTTTTTCCCTTTTTGTCTCGTCCACCTTCCATCCTCTCTCCCTGGGATCTGCGTTTTGTGTGATCAACATTTTTTTATGTTTTCCCTAAATCAGATCAGAAATGTGATCCAGAGAATCCAGCAGAGAAAGAAATTCTAAGGGTTTGATTTTGTGTGTTTCACCACCCTTCTCATGGTAAATGCAGGTTTTCAGACAGATGCAGGTTAAGTTTTTCGTTTATAGCTTATTTCCTGCATGTTTTCTCCCACCTGCCTAACTGCCCACTGACTGGCAAATGAGAACAAATTGGCTCGGATTGGAAAAAGCTGCTGGAAAACAAACACTGTTAGATTTGTTATATAACGCTGCTGTGTACCGGACAGCTCGGTCCAGTGTTGCTGACAATGAACACCCCTTTACCCTGAATTTAAATTAATGCCTCCTCTCTGGCTGGTGCAAAGATATACACTCCACGGGTCCATCTGGACCAAATGGAGTCAATAAAATGACTCATAGTGCATCACTGACATTGATTTTGTGTGATAATTGTTTGTTTTGTATCTGACAGGGAGTGAAACACAATCAAAGGCAGTTTTCCAAAAGCAGGGCTGCATGATTAATTCAAAGTGCTGTTAAATCACTCTCAAAATAAAGAATTCTTTCTTTGCACTTTAACCTGCTGACATTGACCGGGTCACCAACGACTTGTCCGAGGTTAGGGAACTGAAAACTACTGTTTCCCACCCGAGCAGCTCATCTGTACAGAAAATGAATGCAATACAAAGATTCTTTCACTTTCTTCAATTTAGATGTTGGTGAAACTGATGCTACATCTGGCATTGGGCCGTAAGGCATTTATATTGTGTAGGTACACTTGTTTCCTTAATAAACAATTGTTTATTAAGGAATTAATAAACAGCCAAATCAATAAGCAGATTCGATAAACTCACTAGTATCAATAAAGTGTTGGAATTACAGCGTTTTCTGTTCCATTTGTGTTCCAAACAGGCAAAAATATTTAAAAAAGGCTGGTGTCACTGGGCAAGAGGAGGGCCACACCATCGACAGGTCACCAGTAATTCCAGTTCACTTCAGTGTTTTTATGTCACAAGAACAAGAACAAGAAGCTTAAGACCCAAAGATATTAGAGAGGGAAGCACAACAATCAAATGACCCCGACCTTTAGCAGTATATGTCAACAGCAGGCAGAAAGAACTTCCTTTTAACAGGAGGAGACCTTAAACAGAACCAGGATCAGTATCTGAAGGCAGATGTTGATCCTGGTTTTATAGCCTCCTCATTCCTTAGTGAGTTGATATCAGTAGAAACGTCTTCACCACATTGCTAGCAACAAGTTTGCTAATATCCTTGAGCTTTAGCCATTCTAAAAGCTAGCTGCCAGAGCCGCAGCACCTGTGATACAGCTCGTTCCTCAACACAGGTCAGCTGACCTGAGTGATGCAACCGCAAGATTTATGGTAACAGAGAAACATGAACACGTCAGGATTTTTTTTATTTCTTTTATCACAAGAAATGGAACATTTACCAAAAATATCAGGAGCATTCACTGGTTAATCCACCGTTTTTTATTTACTACTTTGTGCAGCCACAGCCATCGCCCCCTGGTGGCCATTAAAAAGAATGCAAGTCTGAGGAACTTCTCCATAAGGATCACTTTTTTGACTCAGCA
Organism: Oreochromis niloticus; assembly: GCF_001858045.2. NCBI lineage: Eukaryota > Metazoa > Chordata > Actinopteri > Cichliformes > Cichlidae > Oreochromis > Oreochromis niloticus. Next base: position 38,480,312 of record NC_031965.2, read on the forward strand.
GCTACTTCCTTTTTTTCCCCTTTGCTGCAAGTTGCCAAAGTTGCAGTGACGTGTTGAGGAAACAGCCGTGTGGCCACCTCCCCACTCTGCCTGTCCTTCCTCACTCTGGCTCTGTGGGTCCTAAGAGGGAGCACACCTGTTGCCACTTATCTAATTGTTTAAAAGAGCCTCTCTTGTCCCAGCAGATGAGTGTGTGGTGTGTTTAGGTCTAACTTCTTTTCTTCTAAAAGTCTAGTTCTGCTCCAGTCTGAACACCAAGAGGAAATTCCTTATAAAGCACTCAGATGCAGACTCACAGGGTGATAACAACGTAGTGTCTGCAAGGCTAATAATCCATATTTACCCCACCCCTCACCTCTTACCTGTTTTCTGCATTCTCTCCATCTCCGCCCCTTCCTCCACTCCTTCCCTCCCTTTTCTCTCTCTTACCATCTGCCTGGTAGAGCGAGCAGCTTGTCTGCTCTGCTGCCTCCTTTTCCCCAGAGCCCACGGATAGCGCCGGGCCAAACAAACACAAATCAGCCACCAGCAGCCACACTAATGCTCTGCTGGAGCTGCCGACGCACTAATGCAAACACCTGCACCGTAATAGTAGCCCGTTCGACTCAAAGCAAGTCAGAGGGGCTCTTATGGTGGTGTTACGGTCAGAGAGAGGGGGAAAATGCAAAAGATCAGCTCGTATATGCAGTGATAAACAGGTGTGCCGGTGAACGGAGCGTAGCATCAAGCTCGAGTGTGTGAGCTGCCCTGCGTTTAAGCACTACGGGACTCCCGGCTCAAGGAAAGGGCAGGAAGGATTGCCACAGACCCTGCAGACCTGGTCCACCATCTGTTCCAGAAACTTTGTGCCACCGTAGGAGGACGGGAGCACCTTCATCCAAAAGAGCTTTTCCAGCCAAGGTCCAGCCCCTTTAATCAGACAGACCAGTACAAAGCCACATAACAAACCAATTCCCCGCACAGACATTTGAAAATTAAACAGTACTCTCGGTATCATCACCTTTTAATTCATTTAGTCCCTGGCTGCTTGCAGCTTCTCTTTGCCTTAGCCTGCTGATGCAAAGGTCTCCACACCCAGAACAACAGCTGGCAAACATCTGGGCTGCATCTTGAGTGTGAAAATTCTTTCATGTGGGCCCCTCGCACTTACACGTTAACACTTGATTGTGCGTACTGTGGGTAGGTGGAGGTGATGGGGCAAACGTGGTTTCTCAGGTCAAAGGGAAGCGACCAGCGATATTACCTGAGAGAAACAATATGACTTATTAGTAACTGCAACCATCTTTTATATACAGTCTGTGTTATCATTGGCACTGATGACGTGCCCCCCATGTGATCACGTGACCACAGCCGTGACCTCAGAAACATCCAGTGCATGTGTGAGAGTCCACAGTGTGAATCCACACAGCCACTGAGCTGAGATCGCTTTGTAAAAACCCCAGTTTGGAATTTTGGAGAAATATCAGAGCGCTGGGGTGTTTTGGATGTGCTCTTCCAGCCTCGGCATAAACAGTGTTCATGGAATTATTGCATGTTTCCTCTAAATCCCATCTTGTTTGGTTTTACTCCATCCTCGGTTGTCTGCTGAGCTCCACCACCCATCTGTCTGACTTCTAGCTCTCCCTGTCTCTCTCACTCCCCCTCCTTCTCCCTCTGCTTTTTCTCTCACTCAGCCTGTCTGGTAGCCTGGAGGCTGGCCAGCTTTGTGTTTCTCAGAGCTAAGTAGCAGCTCAACACCGTCAAATATTAATAAGATACATAAATAGATCGATGGATTTGATGAATTTTTACTCTGTAATGTCATGAGATAGATGTGTGCACTCACTGACTCTGTTAAAGACCTCAGCACTGAACGTAAATCCCCAGATTTCCTCCCATCTCACTGCTGAAGTCAACACAGTTCACAGCTCTCCTCACTTTAACCGTGAGTTGGAAGTAAATTTGGAGATTGGGAGGTGATATCCAGAGCTGAAATAAGATCTAAAGGTGCATTTTAACAAAGTACGTTTGAAATATGAGACCAGATTTCAGAGGGACACGTGAACATTTTAGAGCTTGTCTCTGGACTTTGTTCAGTTTATCCTATGTCAGTCTTCCAGCCTGTCGCTATATTACATACACGTTATTTGAAAATATGTGTCAGCGAGCTGTGATTTCTAAAAAAAGCAGGAACCACTGTGATCCTGTATACTTTGAGGACCGTTATAGTATTTATTGGCTCATTAACTACTGCTGTCAGTGTAATGCATATAAAATTAATATGAACTAAACAAGCTTAGAATTTAAATTTTTTATTTCATTAATATTTGCAGCAATCTTAGTGATGTTTCAGTCAAACACAAGAATCTGGATAACATGCCACAGTTAAATCCCTCCTTCACCTTGGCACTATGGCCAGCTGTGCTTCTTCATTTCCATATTTAACATGAAATAATCCCAAATGCAACAGCACAACATGCTGTCAATTAAAAACTAAATAAATGTTCCAGCAGAGGAGATCAGAAAGCGGTCTGCTTTGATGACAGACTTTTCTGCTTTCCTTTGGAGCGTCCTCTGCAGCGTGTCGCCCTCTCTCACTCACATCTGCGATCCTGCTCATTTACTGAGATCAGCAGAAGACTCTGGAGTTTGAGACTTAAGAAATGACTCAGCTCTTTAATGTGTTCTGCAGGTTCTAACTTGTGAGTAATGCAACGAATGGCAGTTATGTTTAAATGTTCACCTGTACAGCACAAATAAAAGCCTTACAGATCTCCATGCCATATTCCAGAGGCGTGTCAGCCCTACATCATCCTGCGCCTTCAGGAACTCAGGGTGAACCTCATCCACCCAGGAGCCCTGCCACCAAGGAGTTGTTTGACTGCCTCAGTGACCTCACCCCATACGAGTCGTCCCCATTCTCCCTAGACTCTGCCTCCTCTATGGAAGACATGTGGAAGTCAGCAGCGCTCCACCTGCACTACACACAGTGCCTTTTTCCATGGCCTCTCCAAACTCCTCCCACACCTGAGTTTTTGCTTCAGCCAGTCCTCGAGCCACATCCTGCTTGACCTGTCGGTACCTATCGGCTGCCCCCGAAGTCTCACAGGCTAACCAAGCCCAATAGGACTCCTTCTTCAGTCTGGTGGCTCCCTTCACCTCCGGTCTCCACCATGTGGTTTGGGGTTTACCACAACGACAGGCACCAACCACCTTGTGGCTGCAGCTCAGTGCAGCTCCTTTGGAAGTGGAGGTGCTGAACATGGTTCATTCTGTGCCCAGTCTCCCTTGGAATGCTGTTGAAGCTCTGCCGAAGGTGGGAGTTGAAGATCTCGCAGACCGGGGCCTCTGCCAGGCGTTCCCAGCGTGTCCTCACTATATGTTTAATGTGTGCCAGGTCTGGAACACCCCCCGCACCGCACGGCACCTCCTGCGAGTGGTGGGCCTACAGGTGGACTAACACAAGTGAGCTCCAGAAATCAGTGACTAAGGTTGCAGTTCATCATTTATATACAGTCTGTGATTTACTGCCTTTTTTAATCTTGGGGTGACCTGGAATTACCTGGAAGCATAAGACTCGGCACATAACTAAAAATAAAAAGGTAAAATGGCTTATTTACTATGCTTTGCTAAGATTTAAATTTTTTTCTGCCTCCACTGTAATTTTGACATGTTGTGCAATTGGTCTCGTGCTGCTTTTAAGCAGAATTAACTGAAGTGACTTATCCAACTTAGTTTGGTACGAGACCCACAAACATCACTTTCAAAGTGAAGCTTTGAAACACACCTACTGCCTAAAGACAAATGTTATATCTGATTCATTTTCCTCACCTTCTGTCTGGGGTTTGTTTAATCACTTTACTGTATTTTTATCTCTGTGACCAACAGCCCAGTGAGTCTCTATCTGCAGTCTCATTTTTCCTTCACAGCCTTTCTCAGGTTCCCAGAGAACTACTGAAGTATTTTGTTCCAGACCACCCACATGCTCCGACAGTTTCCCCTAAATTAGACACAGAGGTACAATTTAATTGGTATATATATTAAGCATTTAGCAACAGCTTGTACATGCTGCAGCAGAGCAGCCCTGCACTGAAATAGCTGAGGAGTGAGAGGAGGGGTTTTATAATTAGTGCTTGGAGATGCAGATTACGGCCTATGGTGATTTGATCTGACCTATTTTGAAGGAAGTAGGCCAGTAAACTGTGTTTTTACGGTGATAGGTGGCCTGCTTCAGTGCTGTCTGTCTGTCTGACAGAGAGTGCGAGGTGGTCGCACACTGCAGCAAAGACACAAGCATCTCTTTATTCACCCGACCGAATACCATTCATTTAATATTTTCTTCAAAAAGCTCCAAACTTTAACCCTTTGTGCTGCTTACAGTTAGTCCATTTACGAACCCAAGCTTGATGTTTCTCACTTGACGCTCACAGCTCGTGGCTGTAGGCAGGGGCCCCTCTATGTCATGCATACAGTTGCCTTACAATTAAAATTAACAAAATATACACTTTCAAATGTAGTCAGCTCTTTACACTTTGCAAACCTCATTTCTGCTGAATTTACCTTCAAAAGCAACTGAAATAGTTGGATGACCTATCGCAGTGTCTAAGAATAATTCATAATGAATAATCAGCAGTTTAGGGTGGACGCTTCAGTTATCAGTCCTGAGTCAAAGCTGCTATTCATATCAATGAATATGTTGCTGGGAAGCACACAAAGCATCCATGAACTGCACGTCGACTTCTTTGGTGATAAGTAACTCTTGTTTTTCCATCTAACGTCACCGCCTGCACATTCACTCACCTGGCGCTCTCTCCATCCTCCACACTCCTTCATTCAAATCACACACAACTACAAAATAACACAATAATATAATCTGATGATGGTTATTATTAGAGCAGGTCAAGGGTCCATTTTTATATCAGTGTAATGTGAAATCATCATCACTAAATGTGGGCAAAACAGAAGCTACAGCTTTGTAATTTGTTGCTGACCTCACCTGTATTCATCCTGCTCTCAGACTTAAATGTAACAGTGAAACACAATTTACAAACCAATAAAAGGCATAAACTGATCCGTATCAATTTATAGCAATCTCAAACTGAATACAGGCTGCTGGACACTGACAGGTAACATCCTTCTGACTTCCTTTACTTTATAAATCACAGCAACGTCCCCACATTATCAGAACAGTTTGCACGTTTGCTACAGTTCAGGTAAAATTAAATCAGAATCACTGATTTGTGTCATGTGTTTATCTTATTAAGGGCATTAATGACAGGCCACCCTGTGGAAGCAGCAACGCCTCTGTGTGAGGACACTGCAACGTTTGGCACCTTTCACTCTATCCTGTCTGCAGGAGACGAGTTGGCAAATCTAACATTAGAAGACGAGGTCAGGAAATAATACTAAAATACATTTTTATTTCAACTGCTATTACTAGAGTTATTTTCAGGGGTGCTGTGATGAAGTTTGGGGGTGAGCCCCCCCAAAAATGGTCTAAACTCACCTGTAGCTGCAGGTGAGGGTAGGACTGTGGATCAGCTGGTAAAGCAACAGCTTTGCCTGTGCACACACCACTGCTGCATCCAGAATTGCAGATAATGGGGCTCCCTCACCTGAGTCAGCAGCTCCTACCCAACCTGGAGTGGGGAGTTCCTGCCTTTGAATCTTGGATATGAAGATTTTCATCTCTGGTGCTTCACTTTTGACCACAACCTGTAGGTCATTACCTGGTGAACAACATCATCTACAAGAATCAAAGACATGATGCTGACCCTGCTGAACGAGAAATATGGGCTCAAAATGTGGTCATAAATATTTTGTACTTGTAAATCAGGATTTGTATGTGTAAAAAGATTTGTGTGTGCCCAGCGTTTTCCTTCATCACCACGAAGGAAAACAGTCTGTGGTCGTCCGAGTTTGGTGATTTTTGTGTCACAGGTCTACTGTTTAATACAGCGCTGTGGACCGGGGGGGGGCAGTGTTTTGGAAATGACAGTCTTCATTACAAAGCTTTCTTCGTTATGAATTAGCATACATGTTTTTATTGAACATTTGAAGAACTAGCAAAAAAACCAGAAACTCTTGTAGAGGACATAAAGTCAGAGATAGAAACGACAAGGAGCAGGTGCATCTAGTACAGGTAGAGCTGCTGCAAAAACCCACAGAGCTCAGCAGCCAGCACAACAAATTCTGGATCCTTTGCTTTTAGTTAGCAGTTAGCATTAGCAGCACATCCTGCGTCCGATGTGAAAGGACCTTTATGCTGCGCACTGTGACTCACAGCAATGGCCCCGGGTCAGCCCTGACTTTGTGTTAAACTAATCCTAAAGTAATAATGGTATTTCTAACCACTGACATACCACAACTTCATCCTTTCAACAGCTGCGGACCTAGCTGCTATCGGATATTTATATAGAGATCCTCCAGCTTCAAACTGTGTTACCCTTCAAGGACCTGCAGTTCAAAAAAGTGCCCCTCCGACAGCCAAACCCATCTGTTCTCTGATTGGATTGTTACATTTGTGATTGACATGACATTGACCAATCAGATGACAGGAAGAAAAATAGGGTCAAAATTCATACTTGTAACTTGCAGGGGGGGGGTTGGCTAAGTCCACACACAAATCTTTTTTACACATACAAATCTTTTTTACACATACAAATCTTTTTTACGCACGCACAAATTCTTTTTACACATACAAATCCTGATTTACAAGTACAAAATATTTATGACCACATTTTGAGCCCATAGAGAAACCCTCGACTGCTTCACTACACCTGGAAATGCGGTCTGTAACATTTATTCAATTCAATTTTCAATTCAATTTTATTTATACAGCGCCAAATCACAACAACAGTCACCTCAAGGCGCTTTACATTGTAAGGTACACCGTACAATAATACATGCAGAGAAAACCACTTTGGCGACAGTGGGAAGGAAAAACTCCTGCAGAACCAGGCTCAGTTATGAACAGAATATGTGACAAAGGGCAGCCTCGGTGGGATCCATCGTCCACCAGGAACGAGTAGGTTTACTGCTGGTAATTGTGAGCCCTTCACCTCACGGGATGTGCGGCTTGTGATCATTTAAAGAAGCCAGCATTCGTTTTTAGACAAATATATGCTATATTTTTTAAACTGCTGCAAAATCTGAAGGTTTCCTCCACCTCTGCACCAAAGATGATGAAATTCAGTAATCTTGCTGACAGACAAACAAACAGGTCTGCAGAAGAAAATAAGCTGCACAAAATGCTTAAAATGCATATTGACTTTCACATCATTTCTGTGAATCTGAACAGTTGTAATGTGCGAGGATGATGAATGCGCTGCTTCATCATTAGACAGAGCCAGAGGTATTTTCAGCTTTCACACATACCCACACATGCACAAACAAGAGATGAGAGCAGCAGCAGCAGTGAGAGCTTCCTACAAAGCCTCCACAACCAAATGATGGAAAACCGAGGGGAGGCAGGAGGGACAAACACCCTCTGATAGAAGAGGAGAAATTCTCACCATTCATCATTCCTCCTCTGTCTCACCCACTGAGTATTTTTAGCACAGTTTGATATCAGCGAGCTGAGAGTCTGCGATCGCTCTCAGTCACAAGAAACAGTCACTTGCTGTAAATGCTGAAAAGCAGGTTTAACTGCCACATCTAATTTTTTCAGCTAATATCCAGATTTTTCAAAATCCTTTTTTAATCTTATAGTTCAGTTCATGCCCTTAGTGGAGCAAGCTTTTACCTCCTCGAGCTTTAGGATAATACCCTCTGTATAAGCAATCCTTCTGATTGGCTGGCTACCAGATGGATGGGCGGGGCTTCTGTGTGGAGCCATATGAAGATAGCTGCTCTTTTTGACATCATAAAGTTCCAAGTGTAGAAAAATGTGACAAACAGTGTGTAGAGCTTTTACTTTGTACTTGCATGTCGGTGCACTGGCCGCATGAATATCTGGGAATCCTCTGTAAATACTGATCCCGGGAATGAGAATTATTCCAAGTCGTGACTGAAAGCAAAGAGCAGAAGCATCAGCACCTCGGCACACAAACGGTGGTCTCCTGGTTGACCATCTTATTCAGCATCACCCGTTCTACTCAGATGTTTTATAGAGTCTTATTATTTATTCATTTAAGCCACTTACATTTGATGTATGAATCTTTCAACTTAGCCAAGAACCAATTTTAAAATGTATCTTTAGGCTCTTTGTTATTAGCAGCCTGTCACAAAAACACATCATTTGTTCTAACTTCTTTAGTCAAAACTACAAAAAGATGACATAAAATTATATTTCTGCATCAACAAGGTGATTCTCAGAAAGCTGTTAGCTGAAAACTTAGCATATATCTGCATGGTGTGCAGTGTGTCCTTAAAAATCTGAGGAAACTTGACAAAAGAAGATTTGTGAGACAAAAAAAATCTGTCACAGTATCTGAAAGTCATATCTGTCAGGAAACAGGAAATAAAATCTAGCAAAGACCTGACTGAGGACCTGCTGTGCGTCTGCTGTTCACTGAAGCCTCATCAGAAACAGTCTCAGTCTGTCAGGAAGAAAGGCTGAAGCAAGAAAATGATACAAGAACTGGACTGAAGATCAGAAGACCAGGTCTGATGGAGAGATGGGTCCACATCATGGTCAGTCTGTACGAGGAGGTCCAACAGTGAGAGTTACAGCCATCTGTGAAACACGGCAGAGGCTCTGTCATGGTTTGGGCTCCATCTCAGCCAGTGATGCTGCTATTTTTTGGTAAAACTGGTTAATTATGTAAAAAGTGCCATCAGATGGTACCACCATGAAATACCATCTGAAAGCATCTGATTGGCAGCAGCATGACAATGATCCCAAACACACTGCCAGTCATGGATGGGCCTTCCCAGAGCCGGACCTCAGTGTTACCGAAGCAGTGTGGGATCATCCTGACAGAGGACAGAACAAACAGCAGAAACATCTAAAAAAGAGCTTTGAACCGGGAGAACTCTTCCTGAAGCTCCTCACAGACTGGACAAGAAAGAAAATGAAAGTCAGTTGAATCCTAATTTTCACTGTTTTGCTCAAATCGTCAGCATTACGTAAAAAGAAAGTCAACAGGGAGAACCATCTGTGAAACATGTTGGAGGCTCTGTCATGGTTTGAGCTGCGTGTCAGCCAGGGCTGTCCTGTTAGATCTCGTTAAAATCGATGCACAGCTGTCCTGTGCAAAGGCGATCCTCCTGAGTGGGATGCAGTGAGTTGCATGAGCATGTAAAGTGTCCACATGTCACCGTACAGACGTGTTCTCGGCCTCTTTCGCTCCACAAACAGTAAAACTCTGCACTTTCTTGTATGCAGCTGTCTGACCTCAGAGCTGGTCATTAGCATTCAGAGCAGCACAGAGATGGCTGGAAATAAAATGACTTATCTCGTCTGACGCTCCTCAGACTCAATTGAGAAAGAAGTAGAGGGAAAATGCCAGCAAAGTTCAATGGCTGTTATTGGACAAGCTTTGAATCCATTCAGGCTGCTCTGAGGACATTATTTGGTGCCTCACAGCTCTGTAACCAAGATATCTCAGCATGGTAATGAGCGTGATTGTGTAAGGCCTCTATCTAGGTAAATGTGTCAGAGGTGGGAGACAACCTTTTTGTTTTTCCTCTTGTACCCAGACCAGAGGAGAGGCTCATTATGCAGCAGGGAAATGTAGCTTCGCTCTTGGTTGTCGACTCCCACGCGTTCAGTCACTCTGAAAATACACACACACACAGTCGCAGACACACACATATACACACAGACACATGGACATTTATGAAAGCATCTGTACTGAGTGTAGGCGTCGAGCAGATTTGCAGGTGCAGATAAAAGCTTCTGCTGTTGTTGTTGACTCTCGGCTGACGGGAGAGGCAGACAGTGTGGGAGCAGAGAAAACCAAGAGCCTGCCATACTTCCTCACTTGATATAATAATTATAGACAACTACTGTATCTATTTATCATGCATGCAAAAGTATTAATCTGTTTTAACATGCCGTTCCCCCTGGCCTTACACTCAGTGTTTAAGGTATTTTCAGTCTTGCAGAGACTCTTGACTGTTTTCATCTGTTACTCTTGGACTTGTACTTCACACTGGACGTCACTTAGACAAAGATCTTTATTTAACAGCAACACAGTGACAACACAAACATTTATAATGAAAAAGGGTTTAAGAATGAGTTGATATCATTAGGATGAATCACCTTTTGTGGCACAAGGATGTCTAATCATAGCACGGAATTCAGTTCAGTATTATTTATACAGCGCTGAATCACAACAACAGTCAACTGGAGCCACTTTATATTATAAAAACCCTAAAATAATAATACAGACAAAAACCCAACAATCAGCAACTCCCTATGAGCAAGCACTTGGTGACAGTGGGAAGGAAAAACTCCCTGCTAACAGGAAGAAACCTCCAGCAGGACCAGGCTCAGGGAGGGGCGGGCCATCTGCCGTGATTGGTTGGGGCTGAGGGTAGGGAGACAGGACTGGTGAGTCACTGTAGTGACTGTAGACTGTATATAAAAGATGGACATAGCCCACATGATGTCACCCAGTCGTTCTGGAATTTTATTTGGACTAAAGGGTGTAAAGTTATCAGCTGATAGCAGCTACTTAGCCTGATTAGCAAACTGCATCCATAGCCCGTGTGCAAAAGATATCGACTAATCAGGGCTCAGTTACATCAAAATAAAATAAAAGAATTTCATTGTGCATCAAAACTGGAGCTCAGACTTCTCGGTTACTATGGTACTATTAGTACAGCAACCAAAAGGCTCCAACAGCACAAACACGGTCCAGAGGTCGGGTTTAGGTGAAGCTGGCAGGCAGCTAGCAGCTACAGCCGCCTGTATCACCACCCTTGTGTCAGTCAAAGAGGCCACACCCCTAATAACGCAACTTTAAGCAGTAGTTCAATTTAAACAGGTGAGTTATGCAAAGATCTTCCTGACTGTACAGGTGTTTTTAAGGAGGAAATGATTTATAGAGCTCAAACAGTTTGTGTATGAGGCTGTAAACATGTTTGTTTAAACAGGGATGTCTAAGGGGACTGACTCACTGCTGCCTCTGCTGGACATTAGAGGAACTGCAGGCTTTGAGGCTTTGGTACGTCATTGGCTTTATTTTTCCGGCCCACAGGTTTATGCTGACCCCGTGGGTCACTGGGCGATCCTGATTAGCTTGAACTGAGACAAAGACAAGTCTGTGAGACTGTTTCTTTTAAAATCCATCTGAAAACACGACCTCAGAAGATTACAGTGATGTTTTGGACAGTATGCAGTCTTTGAGCGTTGCAGTGACAGAAGTGTAAGTCCGTTAGTTTGGTCACCGGCTGATCAGTATGATAGCACTTTTATTCAGGAAATGTTATCACATTTATAACAGAGTGGAAAACATCCTCTCTGCTGGAGCACGTCATCCTCTTACAAAGCAGGGTTATTTAAAAGTGGCTGATGGTCCACAGTTATTATGATAGCTTCTCTCTGGTGGACTCTTCAGCTCTGTGTTCTCTCGAAGGTCAGCACAGAGTTCGCCCGCTGGTTGCACAACTCTCACTGAAATGAATTGGTTTCACACTTTTAAATACATGGCTAATGGTGTTAGTTAAATACCCCCCACCATTGTGGCTAAAAGCTGGGCTCTGCTTTCGATAGCTAGTTGGTAATTTTGTGTGCCATTTGGCGCTCAGTGGGTGAGGCATCCCGTAGAATTATTAAAGCTCAATGTTGAACAGTTTCCTGCTGCTGCTGGACACAGAGACTGAACAATGAACTGAAAGATCAAAGCTGAAAAAAAGGAATAATAATAATTCATCGTGTGGGAATCTTAATCAAGTGTGTTTGGCCTTGATCTTCAAATCCATTGACATTTCAAGTCTTAAATTAAATTTGTATTCACCCAAATATTGATTAAAAGATTAAAAATACATTCTAATAACAGCAAAATCTTTCATTTGCCACTTAATACGTCCTCGCTGAAACCATTAGGATTAGAAAAATCCTTATACTCCCTAGTAACCGGAGGTTGCCGAGGGATGTCAATCAGTCTGTAGGCCTGTGTGACTGAGGGCTCAAACTTACATCTGCTGGAGTTTGGAAACTATGACTCTAAACAGTATATAACAGTATATAACAGATGGATGTAGCATCCACTGAGTTCTGGATTTAGCTTTTTGGCCACCATCATACAGCTCCTGAGCCAGAAATGACCATTTTTAATGCATGGTACATGCAGTCCACAGCAGCCATACTATTGGTCACATGATGTAATTAAAAAGACTCCAACAGCACAAACTTGGTCCACAGGTCCAGTTAGCTGAGGGGAAGCTTAGCAGACAGCTAGCATGTGATGCAGACGCCCTTAAATTGATACTACATTAAAGTCAGTGAGTGACCAGACAATAAAATCAATAAATCAATAGAAGTCATCTCATTTTTCAGTCCTAGAAGTTACATCTCTGGCCACATCATTGTTATTAAATGTGTTTTGCACTTTGTCTTTAGGCTGATGTGACAGAGAAAAGCAGTAAAGCAAAAAGCTTTTTTCAAAAGACTGTGTTTATATGTTGTTATAAAACTGTTTATTATGGTGACCGATTGCATTTATTGTCAAGGAGAGCAATAAAAGAAAGCAGTTCTCCGGCTGAACAGGAGCCACGGCACATCTGCCCAATAACACAGTAAATCTGAAAGAAAACAGCACCCGCTCCTCTTCAGTTTGTCTAACAAGCGATGGAAAGCAAACTTAAGTCCAACGAAAGCTTCTGCTGACTCGATTAGTATTCCAGCTGCAGTGTATTTTTAAACTGGAGAAAAAAATTAAGTTATTCATAAAAGGAAAAACTTGCTTTCTGCCCAGCTCCAGTCACAATCAATAGTTGTGACATGACAGGACAAAAAATATCCACCAATCAGGCCAGTCAGAAACTCGCCCACATCACACACACATTTTTACATATTTATTTATAAGAAACAAGAGTGTCAGTGTCCTACAGGTTAGACAGGATGTAATCCTGTTAGTTTTATACAGTAGAGCTCAGGTTTTATTAAGATTATACATTATGCATGAGTGATGGTCTGAAATGTTCCATCAGACTGTGAATGCTGTGATCAATCCTGGAAAATCCACACTTCAGGAGCAGGTACCCTCCGAAGTGTTTACCCCCACATCATCTGTCTGTCGGCATCATCCGTCACTTCCAGGGGATGCCCCTTCAGTCATTCAAGTCAGAGCTGACATAAGTTTAAACCAGACCCCGCCCACTTTGTGTCGCTAAGAGTTATTTCATCTGTTGTAGCTAAAAGTTTCAGCAGTTTCTCCAGCGTGTAACACACTGGTCCTTTTACACTCTGCACATCAGTATCTCTTTCAAAATGACTGCATTTGGCAAGGAGGATCGTCACTAGTGATGAAAGCTTAAAATCCGGCTTTGGATGAGCCCAAAGTGATATTTCGTAGTGGTCGGCCGTGCACAGAGCAGATCTTCATCTTGTGCACCATCGTCAAACCGAGTTTGGAATACCAGCAGCATCTGTCGAACAGTTTCGTTGATTTCAACGAAATTGTTCGTTGCTGCGTCAGCACAGAGGATGGCTACACGATTCTGTTCACCACTGAGACCGGTGTGAGGCAAGGGCGCGTTCTCTTTCCCTTCCTCTTCCTTCTTGCCATTGACTTTGTTATGCGGACTGTCTTGGACCGAGATGGCTTTGGGATACCTTGGCAGCCATCAACACACCTCGACTTCACGGATGATCTCGCATTGTTGGCTGACGTCCAGAAGAACGTGAAGACCATGACATCAAGCTTGGACCAAGCAGTCTGATCTGCAAGCCGCCAAAGTGGGCTTGCAGATCAGTCGAACAAGACCAAGGTCATGAGGATTGGTTACGTGGCGGCACAGGATCCCATTATGGTGGGACAGCAACCAGTGGAGGAGGTGAATGAATTCACCTACATGGCAGCATACTTGCAAGCGACGGAGATGCTGATCACAATCACGAAAAACATGGCGGAGGACTTTCATCGATGATTTATGCGCCTTAGATATTGCATGGGATGAGGCTGAAGCAGTCGCAGCTAACCGAATACGCTGGTGGAGACTTCTGCTCAATGTGGCGAACGGCGCAGGACGATCTAAGTCTAAGCCAAAGTGACATGTGAGGCGAGGACTGAGACCAGGACGATAATAGCCTTTTTCTACATTCTCAGCATAGCTGTGCATCGTGACTTTGTTCCCAACGATCAGATCGTCAATGCACAGTGTCCCTGTGAAGCATCAGCGTATTTGCTGTAAGCAGTAGGAATTTATTAATTTATGAATTTCTGAAACAGGACAGACCTGAAACCCACCCAGAGACACAGGAGGAGATAACCTTGAAGGAGAAATTATAAAATTTTACATTTTAATGACCACATCTATAAAACCTTTCTGTTTCTATCAGGACACCTCACGCTGGTAACATGCTCTGTAGTATGTGTTTGTTTTGATTCCACAGTTTTCCATCCCAAAAACACGCGGGTCCACCTGCCATAAGCTCTCAGCAGGAAAACTGAACCTCACAGCTCAGTGGTTATGAGATTGGCTACCACAGGAAAAACTCCCAGATGATTCACACTTGTGGTCCAGCGGTTCTGAATATAGTTTTGATGTGTCATCCTTCTTGTTGTTGTCTCATACTGTAACAGCCAGAAGAGGAAGTCCGTAAAAATGTTAGCAGATCAAATGAAGTCCAGGGAACTCCACACGTTTGGCAGGGATTTAGAAATAAGTGGTTCAGTTGTTGACCATCAAACAGTCGGAGTACAAGAAACGAGCGGAGGCTCAACAAGACGTCAGAAGTAAAGTTGCACTGACACAAATCAACAATCAACATGGACAGCCTGTCAGAAGAGTTTCATCACAGCTGAAGAAGAAAAAACTGATTTTACATGATTCAGGTGGAATGAACAGTGTGACTGTTAACAGCATCTCGTTCTATCCTCGGTGACCTCGTCCAATGGAAACAGCTCTCATGAACTGATGCGACGTTCAGGACTCGAACCTCCTGATATGCGAGCTTGCTCTCCAAAAGCAAATGCCCGACATGTTCTCCATCACAGACTGAGGGAAACACTGAATACTTGTCGACGTTTATCCTCCAATGTGTTCGGTCAGTCATGCAAAGAAGCTGAGATGAGATTGGCAGTGAAGGGACACGTCCCTGGATTCCTTCACTCTCGCCTTAACTCTTTGTTTCGACCCTTTTCTCTTTCACGATGTGCTTTTCTTTTTCCATCGGCAGTTCTTTTGTCATGTTAGTGTCCGAGCCTCCTGCCCTGACCTCTCTTGACCTCTTTAAGCTGCCGTGATGTCCTACTATAGGCCCAAAATGACCTTTAACCCCCGAGGACTGAGGTCCCAGCCCCTGACCAGTGGGAAAGTGGAACCTTCCCACTGAAACTAAAGAAGGATGATGTGAACACGCACATGCGCATTTACACATGCAGGGAAATGAGACAGCACAAACATGCATGAACAGATCAATGAATACACACAGACACAGAGGTGGGAGAGATGGGAGGTGGAGCTCCTCCATTATTGATACTCCCTCAGGGGAGAACTTTGCTCCTTCTCTAATCAGAGGTCGTCTCTTTGTTCAGAGCAACTGCGACACAATAAAGTCGATGAAGTGAACGTAGTGAGCAGGACCCTGGAGAAGACACCGAGGTCTTCCTCCAGTGTCTTAATGAGAACATAAACCTGAAAACTGTGTGTCACTAACACTGAGTTAGCACAGACACACGTCTGCTTTAGGAACTGCAAACCCTAATCTACAAATCCAAAACTCTTCTTCAGAATAAAGAAACAACATTAATAACTCCTCGGTAGCAGAAATATTACAGAAAAGACTAAAATTTTTTAAAAATTAACCACACACATTTATATGTAAATAAATAGAGAGATTGCCTGGGGTCTACCACACCAGGTAAGACCCCAGGTGCAGGCTGTGGAAAGATGTCCCTGAGACAATCCAGCACATAACAGCAGGGTGCAAGATGCTAGCAGGCAGGGCATACATGGAACGCCATAACCACAGTACAGCAGTCCCTCGCTATAACGCGGTTCACCTTTCGCGGCCTCGGTGTTTCGTGGATTTTTTTTGTGCAATTTTATATGTTTTTTTGTTTTGTTTTTTTTACAGCACATTGTGTTCTGCGTCCTGATTGGCTGTAGACCATTGGCAATCAATCTCGTGCCATGTCTCCTGTCCAGTACAGAGTGTGTTCAGCTTGTCAAATTTACATAAATCTTCATCGCTAGCAGTGTGACTCTGCAGTGCTGTACTGTATGTTTGTAAGTTTTCTGCCCAACAAACACAACAATGTCGATGAAACATTTTGCACCGTCAAAGGCTCCTGCAGTAGCACCCAAAAGGCAGAGGAAGATGCTAACCATCGCACAGAAAGTCGGACTTCCTGACATGCTAAAGGAAGGTAGAAGTTACCACATTTTTCAGATTGTAAGGCGCCTTAAGCGAAACAAAACAGTCAGATAAGTCAAAACTTTACTCAGCTCATTCTTCTTGCTTTGTCTGCATCCGTACCACTGATGCATTCATGTTGAATTCTCTGGCAGCTGCTCTATTCCCATGTTCTGGATCTGAAAACAGGGTTTGATCTTTGGTTTCATTCTATAATACTGGAGTTATTTTTCTACGAAGGTTTGAACTTTGAGAGTGTTTAAACAAGAGAGAAAAGTGTGGAAATGTTCGAGCATGTCTGAGAAAAGTGTATAAAATGTGTAGTGAGGGGTTTTACAGCCTTAATAATTGCAAAAAGTAAAGCTGGCTATTTCGCGGGTTATTTTTAGAACGTAACTCCCGCGATAAACGAGGGACCACTGTATACAGGAACATCTGTGCCAAGTATAGCCTGGAAGTCCAGAGGTCAAAATGGGACACACTTCCTAGAGCGGTCGAGAATGACCCAGCTAAGATTCTGTGGGAAACTGGTGACGGCTAACCAACCGGACATACAGTACAGCAGAAGTGGCAGGGTACACCCTGGACAGGTCGAAAGTCTGTCGCAGACTGCCATTCACACCTGTGGGCAATTTAGAGTTACAGTTAACCTAACCCCACTAACTGCATGTCTTTGGACTGTGGGTGGAGCCGGAGTATCCGCAGAGAACCCACGCAAACACGGGGAGAACATGAAGACTCCACACAGAAAGACCCCGGCCTGATGGTGGAACTGGACTCAGGACCTTCTCGCTGTGAGGTGCTAACCACCATTCCACCGTGCTGAAACCAAAACAACAATGAAAGTAAATATTACAAACATCTTACCAACAGAGTTTTGAACGTCTATTCTGCAGTAAAAACACTCGACACGAGGACTAGGTGGTGATCTAACGGGACACATGGACGACTTCACACTTCTGTACAAATCCAACATATTTGCTGTAATTAGCACTGCGCTGCCGTCCAGCCTGGCACATTTTTCAGACGCGGGTTTGAACGCCGACTTGTAAGCAGTGTTGAAATGAACAGGTGTGAAAGGCGGAGGGGCGGAGTTAGACCACTCTCATCTATGAGCCAGTTTTCTTGAAACAAACACACACTCTCTCTCAGACACAGTGAACACTGCCAAAGACGCCTGGTAGAAATGATATTTTTGTACAGCTAAACACAGACATGAAAGAAATACTTTCTATAAAAGTGATGAGGAAACGCTGACATCTAAGACTGGAAACATTTTTCCACCAAAGTATCTCATCTTGCTTACAAGACAGATTAGATTCCTGCAGCTTTGGTGAACCTTTTGATTGTGTTGATGATGGGAAACATTCACCGCTGAGGTTTGTTTTTATACAGAAAAACTGAGAACATCTTGAAAAACAACATTACATTTGCATTCAACTAAGCAAAAGTGCATACATATCACTGCTCACTTATTTGCATTAAACATGCTCCAAAACAGCACAGTACAGGCACGAGCAGAGGTCAGCATCCTCCTCTGAATTTGAGGAGCTGCACCACTGATAATGCAAACCTTGGGGGCGTGGCCTCTTTGACTGACACAGGCGGTTGTAGCTGCTAGCTGTCTGCTAGCTGAAGTGGACCTCTGCACCATGTTTGTGCTGTTGGAGCCATTTTTAATGACATCATCTGACGGATAATAATGGGCCATTAGATGAACTGCAGTTTCTGGCAGAATTCATTCATCAAGGCGGCTGACACACAGATTTATGCACAGATATCTTTGTGTGAGTCAGTACAAAAAGATTTCCCTGAATCAGACTCATGCACTCTGTGTTTCTCTGTATTTGCTATAAGAACTGAAACTGCCGTCGTTCTGTTTGTTTTCAGCCAATAACCACAGTAACAAATGAACTGATTAATCTACCAGTTTGATGAGCGACTTTCTGCAGCGATGCTGATGTTTTCTCGAGGCAGCTGCTTCCTCGTTCATATCCTTTGCGACATTAGCACCAAAACAAAGTGGCAAAGAAAAACAGACTGCAGAGTCGTTCTGTAATAATGCTGGAAGCAGAGAGGCCGACTTTGTCCTGCAACTGTGGCTAAAGTGCACGCCGTTTATCTTCTCGACATTATTGAGTAACTCGGGCCTGCTAATCAGTTTACAGATATTTTTTGCCTAAATGTATCTAATATAACCCATTTAAGATACGACCGCTTCGGCAGTTGGAGTGTTCCTTTGTCTGCTTCTGAGTGAGTTTCCTGTGGTCGTGTAAACACAGAGTGTAACAGACGAGAGGCGGGAAGTAAAAACTGAGAGATGTGAGAACAGAAGGCCAAACTGAGCAAAGAGCGAGATGTAAAGAAAGCTTACGGGAGTTTATTTGTTCAGCGGGGTGGCCGTTTGCTGCTGGGTGAATTAATTGGTAAATCCTGCTGTTAGGACTGAATATTGTGGAGGGAACAGCTCTGTGTTTGTGATCGCTGATAAAATCCAGACACTGCTCTGGTTGTGTATTTTTATGATGCGACTCAGAGATATGAAATGTTTGTGCCGCTGCTTACATGATGCACAGCCATGTTCTACTCATTTTGTTACCTCTGCATTTAGAAACGCTAATTTTGTGATAAAGTAATATTAGCTTCCAGCAAGCACGAAGCTGAGCCTGTAAACTAGCAGCTTATTGATTCGTGATTGGCATTTTTATCTATTTTTATATATTGATATGGTCGGACTTTTCTGTTGGTGCTCGGAGGAGGAATCCACCCCCAAAGCCGCTCCTTACAAACAGAATGCGGGAAGTGCGATCTTATCTGGGATGCAAGACCGCACAGCGGTACGGTCAGGTGACGCAGGGCGGCAGCTTTTGTTAGGAAAGAGTTATTTTCTCTTTTCTCTTGTAACAGTTTGACTTGAATTGACTCCACAGTCTAAACAGTAAACTTCTAACAATAATTTTCTATCAGCTAGCATGATCACCATTTGCACAGATATGGGGGCTGAGGTCTTGATGCACGCTCAATCATCCAGGTAAGGAAATCCCCAAAAGTTGATTCTGTTCCTCTGTAGCAGCTACAGAGGAACAGAATCAACTTTTTGGGCGATCTGTCAGAGACTTTAAAAATAAGACACGTCTGTCAACACAAAAAAATGCCCAGCACAAGAATGTGCAGTCCTACTGTGCCCCAACTAAAAAGCGCAGAGATATCGAGTCTTATCTTTGCAAACAAAACCTCATCAGCTGAGGTGCAGCAGTGCCAGTCATGGTTGCAGAGAGAGCCAACAACCCCTCAGATTGCCTGCTGCACAGTAAACAGTGTTAGAGGAGCTTTGCATCGTTTACGGATTCAAAAATCCTTAGAAAAAGAAAAAGTGTTCATCTCAGTGGGGCAGTTGTGACTCAGGAGGTTGTTTACCAGTCAGGGGTCAGCGGTTCAATCCCTGGCTGCGCTAGTGCGTCGAAGTATGATTAATGAATACTGAATCCTGCATTGAATCCTGAGTTGCATTTGAGTGTTCAGCCAGAGTAGAAAAGTGACGGGAACGGGCTAAAACAAAAACCATCTGACAAAATGTAGCTTGATCTGATAAACGAGGTTTAACATCGTCATTGTGTAAAAGATGGGCGCAACTTCTGGATCTGCGAAGTGAAGCCCTAAGATTATATCGTTATTAATCACCACCAGGGGGCGATACCATGAAGTCCATTTTGTAACTTTTGTCCATCTAAGTGTCAGAAACAGTCAGACACGCCCACAGTCTTTCAAAACAAAATGGCAACAGCAAGAACAAACTGCAAGGCATCACGAAAGCTGCATTCATTGTACTCACAATGTTGTACGAACACAGATCACTGAGTTTGTTCCTCACAGGTGAGCATCTCTACACCTGTACACAACTGGTGCTCGTGCCAGTTTAATCTGACACAGCTGTCAGCAGCTGTTGGCAGGTCAAAGGGCATGAGGGGTTGGTACATTAGGAGGTTACCTATGAAACCAGAGCCTGGGGTCCTATGCAGAGGATCACATGGAGGGATTTACTTCATGACCTCCTGTTAGATGATGCTTTGTGCCACACCTGCATCGCCATCATCTGCAAAGTCTTAGAACCAGCATTAGTGGATTAGTCTTGGCTGTCTGGTTGTTCTCCTACCTGCTGGTCTGCATCTCTGAATCCGTCTCTCCATCTTCTTCCACAAATCAAATCTGGGTCATTTAGTTCATGTCAGAGCAGAGCGTGCCAAACATTTGGGTCTCATTGCTGGAAATACTGATGACTGGAAAGCCTGACCTCAGTCCCAAAACCACCATTAGCTGGCTGACACACACACACACACACATACACACACACACACACACACACACATACACACACACACACACACACACGCACACACACACACACACACACACGCACACACACACACGCACACACACACACAGTCTTGCATCCATGATTTGAGGAAATTTTCGAAACTCCGTCCCTGATCGAGGCTCTGTTAGAGGGCTCTTCCTGTCAAATAGAGGTTCTTCCTTCCCACCGTTGTCAGGTACTGGCTGGGGTTCTCTCCAGTGTCGTTAGCTTACATTTCCGGGGCTCGTTTTTGCTGCCATGAGGACACCAACACCAACTTTTTCTTCTCCAAACCTCAACAAAGTAACCAAACGTTAGGCTTTCATTAACTGTTCGATCAATAGTGCGGTCCTGAGAACTGTCTCTCAGTCCTTTCACCATGAAACTTTAGTAAATGATCATTCACATCAGAGCTAAAGTAAGGCAGAGTAAACACAGTGAAAACTGCTGTTCTCATTATGAGTCCTGGATTTTTGTGGATAAATGCCATCTTTGCCAATGTCTCTGCGTACGCCACAAAAAGTATTTGAAGCGGTCTAGAAGTGGCTGAAATGCAGAGTTTCAGCTTTAATTCAAGCATTTGAGCAAAACCATGACATTAAACTTTAAACAGTGATAGTTTGTCTGCAGACACACAGCCAGCCGTCGAACCCTCTGCAGGTTTTCATTCTCTGAAACATATTAGACAAACACAGACAGGCTGAACCCTGCAGACGTCCTCAGGAGTCTGTGCCGTCTCTGCAGCTACACCCGATCGATGCGAACTCGCGGCCGAGGCCAGAGGAATGAAGAACGGTGTGTGTGTGAGATACTAACGAGTGCCGGTCTGCGAGATGAAGAATGACACCGAGCCCAGCAGAGCCAGGTGCTCTGAGAAGGATCTTTGGATCATTTCTGAGTCGTTTCCAGATCAATCGCAGGATTAAGAAGTAATTTACAGTAGGGAGGAGGTTTGTGATTATGCTTTCACAACAAGTGTGAAACTAAACTAAAGAGCATTCTCTCACTGAGAGGACATCATTATGTTGTGAAGCGGCTGCACATCAGTGTTTGGTTTTGTGGAGCAAAGCCTGCGAGCTACTTCGAGCGTGCAGCGCGTCATACGCCTCCCAGTTTGCTTTTCTCCCCTCTGACATGTCGGTGCGACTGCTCTGCTTAATCAGTCTTTCAACACTTCTACACCCCCCAGAATCCACCTGGGGAATATTTATATGTAATATAGTGCAAGGATTGATTAGCTCAGAGCCGACACACCAAACTAACTGTACTGTGGAGGATGGCTGAGTGTGGGAGGTGGAAATAAAAGGGCCTTTAAACAGTTCAGTAGTCCAATCTTCTTTTTTTAATTTTCCTTTTTTATGTCACAGTGGATGAGTGCACTGCATTTACAGGACAGATTAAGCTGGCAAAAGCTGCAGATATGCTCAAATCAAACCAGAGAGAAGAATGAAAACTAACTTTAAAGAGTGTTGCAAAACTAAATATAGCAGGAAACAGGTCTGCGTGGGGCACACCGCCATCATCCATCACCTGTCTATGCAGACAGTAGCTCCTCCCTCCCCAGGAAATTAGGATTACAATTAAATCCTAAATTAAGTTAAACCACCTCAACGTGCTCCTCTTGATGAGGTGGTTTATTTAATTTAGCATTTCATTGTAATTTTTAGGAGCCAGTTGGGGTGGTTCGGGTATCTGATTAAGATGCCTATTGAACGCCTCTAAGGCGAAGTGTTTTCGGGCATGTCCGACCAGGAGGAGGTCCCAGGGCAGACTCGCTGGCTCAGGAACGTTTCTCCAGATGAGCTGGAAGAGTCGGCTGAGGTGAGGGAAGTGTGAGGCCTCTGCTTAGACTGCTGCCTCCACGACCTGAACCTGGATAAGCTGTAGAGGATGGATGGATGGAGTTAAAACAATGCTTACTGTATTACTACAAGGACACCTGTAATAGGTAAACAATGGGAAACATCTGTAGTTATGCAGACAGAGAAACTGCTCTTAAACGGACCCAAACTTCAGCCTAATCCCCCCCTTCTTCACATACTTGGTACATTCCTGCAGGAACCATAAAAAGAGTCAAAGCAAATTAAATACACATCTTTAACAAGAATATTCTAGACTTTCCCTTTCACGTGCTACCGGCACAAACACACTCTAGAGTTCATGCACTCAGAGGTCACGATGCCAGCCTGCAACATCGTTCTGCTGCTGTAGCCAATCAGTCGTTTTGATCAGGAGATGTTTGAATATGAAGGAAGTTCTGAGTCCTTAAGTGTGAAGATATCGTCATTTGAGTGGAAGCAGCGCATATGTGAAGGTGGCCGTGGTGGCAAAATTACAACCACTAACGTGTGTTTAAGAGCTGCACACGGAGCAGCTCAAGTGCAAAATATTCGGTGCTTCTTCCGGCGCCCCCGCTGGTCACTTTCTGTTTGCCAGCTTCACAGCCCATTCTACTTTTTGAGACAAACAGATTTAAAAAATTGAAAATCTTTCTGACAACTTTTGTAATTATTGGTTTCAAGGTGATCTGGACCAGCTTTAGTCTGTGCAGACTGTGGATGGAATCTGCTCCACCCTCATATGGAAATGTCTTTTTCACAAAGTTCCTTCTGTAAGAATGCTGTTGGGTTTTCATATATTCAAGCAGATATGACCTCACTTCCTGTGTGCGGCTTGGCCAGTAAGCTCAGACGCAGCGATGGATGAACGCCTTCAAATAGAAAAAAACATCAGATAAATTTTAAGTTTTAAATAAAACCTGATATGGCAGAAATTGGAACACAGCCCTTTGAACTCCACTTGATCCAAAGGTTATACACATAAACACGACACCGACTGTGACCCATTGGTGGCGCTATGCGGGGCTGCCAGCGACTGCAGGGCAAGAAGAACAGGTGGAAACACTGTTGGTATCCATGCAGTTTCTCTGCTTAGCCCTCAAACATGTGGTGAGCATTCACAGTGAGGCCTTTTTCATAAAGTGCTAAATAACCCCTCCCAAATAACCCCACCCTCGGTACAGGGCATTATCCATGGAGCCAAACAATACAAGCTTTAAACATAAGTGCCCTGACAGTTTTTCCAATACACAGAACAATGACAGTCGGGGGCTAATGGACGCTGAACATATTAGAGCTGAGTGCCCGTGCGGGGCTGTGATAATTGGCTGAAATGTTTTAAAGTGGCCAGAATCTGATCAGGTATAGCTCATGTCTGACATCAGGTGTGCGGTGGCAAAATGGAGGTGGAATCACTTTGTAATGGGATATTCTTTATTTTCACATTGCTGAAAACCCCACGTATCTCCGGGGGAAAGCAGTGCTGGTTGTTTGAGTTGCTTTAAAGCTGGTTCAGTCTGGCTCTTCTGGTTTATTTACATTTGAAATTATGATTTCTTTAAGGCATTTTATGCTTTGTTAGTATTATTCAGAAAAGAAAAATCCATAAAGAACTGCAGGTTGAAGAAAAAATAAAGGTTTTTGTGATGAAGATTAAACAGGCCGGTGGTCTAAGTACACTCATGTCTTTATATGTCGCTTCCGAGGAGACAGACCGTCTTGTAATTTTGTCACAGATCTCTGGGCTTTCTGAAGGTCTTTCAACCGTTTTCTTTGGACATCGGCTGCTTTTTCACTCATTTGAGGCTCTTTGTTCCACAGTTATTCCCATTTCTTTAGTTAAATCAATGGAAAATGGCAACAATAGCAGTTTCACACAAACAAAACAAACACACACGCAGCAAAGACCTGATACAGGACCTGAGATGCATCATTTCTTAGGAAAAGAAACAGGGAGGAAAATGACACAAGAACTGGACTGAAGATCAGAGGAACGGGTCTGATGGAGCGATGGATCCACATCATGGTCAGTATGTACGAGGAGGTCCAACAGCCTGCAGCCATCTGTGAGTCAGTGCTGTTTAAGATCTTTGAAAAAACTGATGAATTATGAACTCGGAAAAAAACATCAGACTTTGATCCTCCATGAATCTGGCAGCATGTCAGTGATCCCAAACACACTGTCAGTGCAGTAAAGCACACCTGGACATACAGTGAAAAACTATCAGCCGTGGATCGGCCTCCCCAGAGCCGGACCTCAGCATGACTGAAGCAGTGTGGGATCATCCTGACAGAGAACAGAACAAAGGGCAGAAACATCCAAAGCAGAGCTCTGAGTGTCCTTTACCAAGCCTGGAAAACTATACTTTTGCCTCATATTTTATATTTCCAGGTATTTTGTATTAGCATGTTTTAATAAATGCAGCATTTTCATAATCATCCAAGCACTGATGATTCCCATTCATAAATATTAATGTGCACAGCGTAAAGATTCTTCGTGCTGAGGCTGTGCTGAAGGATAAAGGTGGTCGTAACAAATCTTCACTGTACGTTTGTTAGAATTGTTCAAACTGTTCTCGTCTGTGTTCATGTACTTCAGTAAACTGCTGCACCCATTTCCCTAACAAACAATAAAGACTGAGGGGAGACTGGGCGTATTTCTCCTTCTTGCATTGGCGGCAGTTAGATTACAAAACAGCTTCCATCATCCTCCGGGCTGCAGCAATCTGACCCTAATTTGCATGTAGACAGTGATACAATTTGTAATGTGGCCAGTCATATCTGACTGCTGGTAAGCAAAATAATATTTGATCTGGATTTTATTCAGACAAGAGACCCGAAGTGTTGAGTGGGAAGTGTTGCAGCCTAAGGGAAGAATCAGTGTACAGCAGAAATCTCTCCAACTGTACAAACAGTGCTGTTGCATGTAAGTCACTTCTTGCCATATTTTTTCTGAAAGAACTAAACTGCAGTCTCACATTAGACTGCCATTTCTCTCGCTTCAGTATAAGCATAATACTGTGATTAGCGGGTAATTCTTATTAATAAAATTAATCTAAATATCCCTCCACCCTCGAAAGAATCCATCCTGTCATGTCTGAAGGAAAGTGAATGGACATGCAGGCAGTGGGTTTTATTCAGCCATAGCAGAAATCCAAACAGCAGAAGACAACAAGGTCTACAAACAGAAGACACACTGGGGATGAACACAGAAACAAAGGATAGCAGACATCACAACAGGGGGGATGTGGAACAGCTGGAGCAAATTAACACAGGTGTAGAAAATTAACACAATGAGGCAGGAGAGGAAGTAAAGCTAAACACAAAATAAAAGAGACAAAATGGTACCAAAATTAAAAAAATCAGGAAATCAGGAGCAATAAATATCAGGGAAATAAAGACAGAACTAACCTGAACACAGAAAAGTGACAACAGTAATTTAAACTAAACAGTCAAGACTGAAGCACAACAGGGAAGACACAAGGGCGAATGTCACAACCAAACTAAGAACCTAAGTGAAGATAATTAATGATAAACTGCAGGAACAAAAAACACAAAACGCGGTAAAGATCCAGAACCATCAAACATCCATCCATCCATCCATCCATCCATCCGTCCATCCATCCATCCATCCATCCATCCATCCATTCATCCATCCGTCCATCTCCATCCATCCAGTAAAATATCTTCCTCAGATTAATTCCAGTCTTACCTGTGGTTCTTGGACATGAGGACATGGAGATGAGGGAATGTAGAGTGACCGGTAAACTGACAGTCTTCTGGTCACCACAGCAAACCTGTGCAGCCGCCACATCACTGTAGATGCTGCACCAATCCATCTGTGTACCTCCGGTTCGCTCTGTCCTTCACCCCTCAGGATGACCAGAGTGGGAACACCACCCATTTCTGGATGAGAACTACAGCCTCAGCCTGGGAGGTGCCGATGCTCCTCCCAGCTGCTGAGGTCAGTCGTATGGGAATGTAATTTTCAATAATTAAATAAAAACTGAGAATTTTCTCAGAAAATGAGTCTTAAAGAGTTCATTTATCATTCATTACAGTCAAATTACAACTGAAATATCATCTGTTTATGACCATATGCTTATCCAGTCGCACTTTAAATAGCATCATCAGGTACACTTTACTTCAGGTCACGTCAGGTCGGGACTCTGCGAGTATTCGTCTGCACGTTCCGCTGATGCTGCTGTGAATCTGACTCTGATCTCTGCTCTGTTTCTTCTCCGCTCCACTGAGCACGAGTCAGTGTACAAACCGCTCCGTGTATTGAAATCTTTACAGAAAGATTAGTTTGAGAGTTTGTTTTAGTACCTCTGCTGTGCCAGATGGGATTCATTGTGTCAGTCAGAATCAATCAAAGAGACGAGCCCGAGTTCCCGATTCCAGTCTGCTGGAAAACAGCTCGGGATGTGCCAGATTGATTGATGATGATGATGATTGTGCCCTGTCAAAAACAAAAAGGAAAAAAAATGGCAGAAAGCTAAAGCCATTAAAACAAATCTCGTGTTGACTGAATCATCTTTATATAAGTTAGACTACATTCGTGCGTGTGGTGTTTATTTGGGGTTTGTGGTCATGTAAAAATATACGTTTTCTCCGTGTTCTCGTGTCTCCCAGTGTGTGCAGCTCATGACTCTTTCACAGTAATTTCCTGTTTTATTTTGTTACTTTCCTCGGCCCTTTTGGCTGGTTTTACTTCCTGCCTCGGTGTCCTTCATCTGTCAGTCCGTCCTGTGTAACTTCCTGTTCTCCAAACGTGGAATCACTGGAACATTTTCTGCTTTAAGTTTGAACGAGTATCATGAGTGCTGTGAAGTTTTAGCTTCTTACATCGAAGACTTTTCAAGGAGGACCCATTTTTTTGAAAATGGGTCCTCCTGGACATGAATATCATTGAACATGAATATCTAAAAAAAACTATTAAAGATAAAAGCCTGACATTTTCACTGGTTCACTTTCTCATCATCAGAACGAATCAGGATTTGGGACAGATACATCAAAAATGTCTGACTTCTGAGTGGTTTATGGTCGACAGTAAAGAAAACGCATGAAATACTTTTCAACCAGAAATTCTCAGTAACAGAAATGAAGAAAATGCTTTCTGAGATGGAATGATCCAGAGTTGTAGTTCCTTTTATTGCCATATCAGAATCAGAATCGTGTTTATTGGCCAAGTATATGTGCAGACAAATACAAGGAATTTGGTTCCAGTAGATGGTGGCTCTCAAGCACAGCAATGTAAATCACACACACACACACACACACACACACACACGTGTCTATATATACATTACACATACATACACAAAGCTGTGTAAACCAACTATAAATAACTAATCTAAACGTATATACATAAAATACAGAAATGAAATGAGGTGGAATGAATACTACAGAATGTACATAAGGGGCAGCTGCAGTCTGGCAGTGGGAGCAGTGTGACAGTTCAACTGTTTAGAAGGGAGATGGCGAGGGGAAAGAAACTGTTCCTGTGTCGGGTGGTCCTGGTCTGCAGGCTTCTGTACCGTCTGCCAGAGGGCAGCAGGTCAAAAAGTCTGTGTCCAGGGTGTGAGGGGTCTGTGATGATTTTCCCTGCCCGTTTCCTGGTTCTTGAGAGGTACAGATCCTGGATGGAGGGCAGGGGGGCGCCGATGATCCTTTCTGCTGCCCGTACAGTCCGCTGCAGTCTGCTCCTGTCCTGTTTAGTGGCTGCACCATACCAGACTGTGATGGAGGAGCACAGGACAGACTCAATGACTGCAGTGTAGAACTGGATCAGCAGCTCCTGTGGAAGACTGGACTTCCCCAGTTGTCTCAGGAAGTACATCCTCTGCTGGGTCTTTTTGAGGATGGAGTTGATGTTGGTCTCCCACTTCAGGTCCTGGGAGATGGTGGTACCCAGCAACTTGAAGATCTCCACAGTCGACACAGGGCTGTCTGATATGACGAGGGGGGGCAGAGTTGAGGGATGTCTCCTGAAGTCCACTGTCATCTCTACAGTTTTAAGAGTGTTCAGCTCCAGATTGTGCTGACTGCACCAGAGTACCAGCCGCTCAACTTCCTGCCGGTATGCAGACTCATCACCATCCTGAATGAGGCCAATGACGGTGGTGTCATCTGCAAACTTTAGGAGTTTTACAGCTGAGTTCTTGGAGGTGCAGTCATTAGTGTAGAGGGAGAACAGTAGTGGTGAGAGGACACATCCTTGAGGGGCACCAATACTGAGGGACCGAGTTTCAGAGGTGATCTCCCCCAGCCTCACTTGTTGCTTTCTGTCTGTCAAGAAGCTGGTGATCCACTGACAGGTAGCTGGAGACACGCTGAGCTGGGAGAGTTTGGAAGAGAGAAGTTCAGGCACGATGCTGTTAAAAGCCGAACTAAAGTCCACAAACAGGATCCTGGCATAAGTTCCCGGGCGGTCGAGGTGTTGCAGGATGTAATGCAGCCCCATATTCACTGCATCATCCACCGGCCTGTTTGCCCGGTAGGCAAACTGCAGGGGGTCCAGCTGGTGGCCTGTAATGTCCTTCAGATGGGCTAACACCAGTCGTTCAAAGGATTTCATGATCACAGACGTCAAGGCGACAGGTCTGTAGTCATTCAGTCCTGTGATGGTGGGTTTCTTGGGAACAGGGATGATGGTGGAGCGTTTGAAGCAGGATGGAACTTCACACAGCTCCAGGGATCTGCTGAAGATGCGAGTAAAGATGGGAGCCAGCTGTTCAGCACAGGTCTTGAGGCAGGAGGGTGAGACACCGTCTGGTCCGGGGGCTTTCCTGGGCTTCTGTTTCTGAAATAGTCGACTCACATCCTCAGTGTGTATTCTGAGTTTCAGGGAGGAGGAAAGGGGGGTGGGAGGTGTGATGGAGGTCGTTGAGTCCTTTATTTGGAAGAAAAATCTTGGGAAAAAAGTGAGACGCACCAAACTCACACATTCAACTTGGCAAAGTCAGAATGTGAATCCATAATGAGTCACACAGGTGGAAGGGACTTAATTTAAACCTCTGACATCGAGGCATCGAGGTATGTGTGTGTCTCTGGATCAAGTAAAGGATTTTTCAAACAACCCTCAAAATATTAGAAAGCTGTCACTGCAGGAAAGTAGATTACACGTGACTGCAAATTTGGAAAAACTTGCTGACTCTAAAAGTAAGCTAGTCTCTATGATGGACGATATAAAACATGGGCGTAGCTCCCTGCTCTGAAAAATGAAGCCTGGGAAGAAAAACCTTAAACCTGACCAGAAGTCTATGGCTGTGGTTACAATAAGACTCTCAGCCTTCTGTGTTCTGGCTTTCCTGCTGAATATTTAGGCTCAGTCACTTGTTTGGATTCAAAGCTGGAGGCTATTTTATAGCACAAAATAAAGAATTATCTATCCCAGCCAATAAGCATGTGCACTCTATAGTGAAATAAACATGTTTATATTTTAAGCTTTAAAGCTTAAAGTTTGAATTATTAGGGGCGTGGCCTCTTTGACTGACAGGTGGATGGCGACACAGGCGGCTGTAGCTGTTAGCTGTCTGCTAGACTTCACCCTGAACTTGACTGTGTTTGTGCTGTTGGAGTCATTTTTCATTCAATTACCTGACAAATGATACGGCTGCTCGTTTGCTGCTTAGAACTAATTAGCAGGTAGACATGTCTATGGATGCAGCTCGTTAACTAACATTAGCTCATATAAACTAAAAAGTGTATGGGTGAAAATACTATTAAACATGCACTGAGCATTACAATGCTCATGTTTAAAGGTTTTAAAGAATTAAAGTTTAAGAGTTTGGCCTAATACTCGCACAGCCGCCACTTTGACACCGACTCGGGTCGCTGCTGTTTGCACAAATATGACCTGTGTGGGAGACGTGCCTGCAAAAAGGCTTTGCTGTGCAAAAAGAACATCAGAGAAAAATTACAGCTTGCTAGTGAACGTGCAGGCAAAGATCGGCGCTCTGGGAATCATGTGCTTTGAAAAGATGAATCGCAGATAAGATTGTTTGGGACGTCTCTGCTGCAGACCAAAGGCTGCTTTTCAGAAGAGGCTCAAACCAAATGTGGAGGCTGGTGGTGGAAATGTTCTGCTTTTGGGTGCTGGGCAGAGTTTAAAGACCAAATACGGTTATGACTATATTTGCGTTACTGAGGTTATTGTCCGAAGATGCTGTTTCACAGGGGATGTAATGTCTGCCTTTAAAATATGTTGTAAAAGTAAGAAAATGGGACGTTTTTCTAGAGGACTTTGTGAGGCTCCTGACGTCATGTCCTGAGGCAGCTTGGCCACGGCGCGTGGACGTGGTGGGCGAGTTGGGTCAGTATTGAACTGTCAAACGTGAACAGTGGTGAACAGACGTGAACATCTGGAGCAGTGGTGGTTTTTCCTGCTGAGTCAGCCGATCTGATCTTTTTTACTCTTCAGCTCAAACATTTGTTCAACAACAGAGACACAGAGAGACCCGGGAAAATCAGTGAGTGCAGATAAAGGTTTGAATTATAGATGGTTGTTTTCTGGCTGTCTAAAACAATTAGAAGGTAGCGTTTCTGCATTTCCGCAGCAGTGAGAACTTTTACGGTTTCTTCCCATTTACAGCACGATGACAGCTGGAGCTGGTCAGTAAAAGGGACATAAGTTGATTTTATACGTGGAAAAATGGGAAAAGTCACCTGTTACCTAAAAAAACTACATGTTCATTCATGAATCTCACAGAACAAGAAATGACATCGTGGTTTTCATGCTTTCTTTTTTAAGATCGAGTTTAAAAAAAGGACTTTAAGGTCCATGAAGCCGTCTTGATTTTAACATTTAATCTGTCTGATTAGCATAAGCCAAAAGTTCTGCTTTATTTAATGTATACTTGAATATACAGTGGAACCCCGACGTACGAATACCCCATTTAACGAAAAATTCGAGTTACGAAGGCACTTAATGGCAATATTTCCTGCCGTGTTACGGCAAAATGCCCGCGTAGCGAAATCCGCTGGCTTTGATTGGCTGAGCCCAGAATGCCTACAATGCCCACAATGCCTTCCGAATCATGTGACAACCCCCTTGGCTTTCGTACTTGCGCTTCGCTATTCCACTTGAACAACGTATTGTTGTTGCCGTTAGCAATTAGCCTATAGCCTATCGTTCACTCAAAAGGTGCGATGGGTGCTTCGACTTAGGAAAATTTTCGACTTACGAAAGACCCTCGGGAAGGAATTAATTTCGTAAGTCGGGGTTCCACTGTGTGATATTTCTATTGGTGTTCATCCATCATTCATCCATTCCACCAGGACTGGGTCGTGGTTGCAGCAGCCCTCTGGGGTCTTATATTGAGTCATCGTGTTTGTTAAGATTCACTGCTACACGTAGCAGTTTAGAAAAATCACTAAATGCAAATAATTTTGCTTAACAGACAAAGAGAAATCAGATCATGAGGTTTTCACGTAGTTAAAAAATACTTTTAACAGTAACTGTTTCTTTTTTGTCTTGTTTAATCTTTATTTATAAAGGTAGTCCCATTGAAACCCAATGTCTCATGTACAAGGCAGACCTGTTCCAGACAAACATATTAAAGTTCTTATTGTTATGAATGTAACGCTCATATTGTCACCTCTGACATAACCATATTTCCAAAGATGCTGATGTGTCATGACGTGGGATGCAGCTTGTTATCAAAATAGTGAGACACGTCCTACAGGCAGAGTTACTAACTTCAGTTATGACTTCCTTTTCACTGCACACCATTCGCTCCATGAAGACTATCAGGATTCTCAGTCGGGTTCTGAAGCTCCACATTTCCTGCCTACAGGGAAATCCTCTCGTTAAAACAGCGAGAGGATTTTTCTCAAACTGCAGCTCGGCTCGTGGTGCTTTAAGTTAATCACAGCTTTAACTTCTCCAGATTAACCAGGACTAAAATCCAGATGATTCCAACTTTCATTCACAGTTATTGAAATGTTTCTGTCCAGATTGAAGGACACACAGAGTGAAGACGCTGACACGGTGGCCCGTAATGACAGATCTGCTAAAATAACGGCGTCTTGCGTCCCGCTGGTGTTGCCGTGCATTCAACGCTTACAGGGAGAGGCGGAGAAAGAAACACGAGAGGAGGAGGAGGGAGACGTAAAAACAGTTGGAGACAGACGGGTGGGTGGACTTTCTGGCTGTGGACACAATACTGCGATGCTGCTGGAGGAAACAGGGACGAGCTGCAGTGAGAGATGGAGGCATGCTGACTGATGGAGATATTCAAGTAACACACAAAAAAGTATGTGGATATCTCTGAGTGGCTGCAGGGATGAAGCAGTAAAGAGAAAGATGCCCCTCTCATCATATCGGCACATACATCTACTACCTACCTGCAAGCCCAAGATCATAGGTTTGCATCTTCTATCCACACACACACACACACACACACACACACACACACAGCCTCCATCAGATCCAGTCTGATTATGGACTTTGCACCTTACCCATCGTGACTATCACAGGTGGATACTTGAGTGGAGGGCTTGTGCAGCTTCCCCCAGAAATTGTTCAGTGCATGTTTTTTTTTTTTGTTCAGCGTTGATGGTGATTGTGCCAATCAGCATGACAAATGGTAATGGCCACATTCATGGGAAACGTACCTTATTATCCCTTAAGCATCATCTTTTTTCTCCATTAAATCCAGAAGTTCACTGCTGACCGTGGAGATGAAGACAGTGCTTTTGCTGCTGTGACAACATCCACAGCCACCGCAGCTAACAAGCACATCTGGGAGCGGACTCGGAATGGGAGATGGTTAAAGTGACCTCTCCACTTTCACTGTGCTCTGAAGAATATTAGACTTCAGGGACCAGCAAACACCAGCCGGAGGTTTCACTCGATGTGTCAAATGTATTTGTTCAGCATGTGGATATTTCACTTTATCGCCGGACGATTATTTCCCGTGTGCGTGTGGAAGCAGCAGATTGGTAGTTGGCTGTTAGCAAGTGGGCAGAAAAAACAGCACCCCATCATATGTCACATGAATCTTTAATCCTTATTATGTAAGGCTAATGTCACATACGATCCACTAATGAGGCTGCCATCGTGAGCTTTTCATATATTATTGATCACACTGAGCCTGCAGCTCAGCTGATTTTCTCACTTATAACCAGAAAGACATGCAGAGTCACAACTCTGAGCTACAGATTTCTGCCTTTTTTCAACAAAACATTTGAAACCAGACCTGCAGGTGCTGGATGGTGACACGTCAAAGGTCCCGAGTGACAACTAACCATCGATGTGTCGATGACCCGCCAAAGAAAAGCCGGCCGACTTATTGCTTTAGCTTCGCTGGGAACGTCAGCCGCCCTCATTCGTCATCTAGCTGTGCTAACATGTTGTCAAGACTGAGGGAGACCACGAAGATGAATGGGAAAATAATAATATAGCAATAATCATGTAAAGTCAAACTAAATCTGTGATAAATCTTAAAAACATCCAAAATGGTTTTCTAAAAAGGAACAGTGATACCGTTTGAGGGGGAATTAAATTTAAAACATCCCTGTATCAGTACAACAATAAAGAAGTTTTTGCATCTCTGTGTGTGGAGTGAAGCTGTGGAATAGACTAACGGAAGAACTGAAGTGTCGTCCCAGCATGACTCGGTTTAAAAATATGGTTTTTGTGAAGTACAGGGAGGAGGCTGGGCTCTGATCGGGTGTATCACCCACTATTTCCACAACAGTGATGTGTATATAGGTAACAACAAGATGAACAGGGCATAAACAACAAGTGTTGACTATTAGTTACTGAATAGTGGAAAGAGGGGTGGAGTTAAATAAGTTGGTGCTTCTTCCTGCTCCTTTTTGAACATGTAAGTTATTTAGAATTATTATTGCTTTGTTTGTTTGTCTCTTTTTTTCTCTTTCGTTGTTGTTATTCTGTTTTAACATGTTCAAAATAAAGATTTAATACAAACCAGCACAGAGCAACACTCCGGTCAGAGCCACGATTTTTAAAAAGCTGAAATCATGAACCTGAATTTAAACTCTGCAAGAGAACCAAATTTTATTTCTTCCTAAATAATTTTTGACAGAAAACAGAAATGAAGTGTCCCTCATGCATCCAGTCAAGCACTTTGTTCTAACAATCACACTGCGGTGAACACTTCAGGAGCAGCCAGGGATCGAACCACGAATCCTTACAATAATTAGATGACCTGTTCGACCTCCTCACCCGCAGTGTTAGTGTTTTACATTTATGATTTAAATGATTTTCTAGATCTAAAAGTATTTTAAATGTGTGGTCCTGTGTAGTCAGGGGGCTCGAACCTGTGGCTCTGGAGCACCGTGTGACCCTTTTTCACGTCTCCAGAGACTCCTGTATGTTTCATTATTTATCACAGGAGGCTGGCATCAGTTTGATCCACTTACACAACCACAGGAAGGACTGGACACCCCCATACTTTCTCCTTCTCCTGTAACGAAACACAAAGTAGTAGGAAGTCATAATAAAGCAGACTGAGCAGCACTTACATATGATAAAAGACTTTAAATGAAATCCGTTTGTGGCAGCAGGAGGTGGAAATAAAGTAAATACTCTTCACAGTTTAAAAGACAACGCCACCCTGGGAATTTCACCCAGAAAATACTAGAAGTAACACTAATCACCAGAAAGGCGCTTAGGTTCATTTATACTCAGTACAGAGACGTGGTTCAATTATAAAACAGACCATTTATTAATAGCTATTTAAAAGAGCATACAAAAACACAGCATAAATAACAATATACAAACATTCTAAAAGAAAGAACATTCAGAGCCGAGGCTTACCAGTGGAGGGGCCGGGATACCACGCACCAGCTCAAAAAAAGAAAACTCACCAATACACCGGTGCAGCAGACTATCACACACTCACACTAATAAACTAAAAAGGACAGGTGTGTACACTCAAAGGATCCCACCACCAATGCACCCCCAGTCTCCTCCACGTCAGGCACTCCGCATCTGAATAAAAGAAACAAAGAAAATTTTAATATATTACAACAAAACTAATATGCAGCGCTGGGGGATAACCCAACTGCAGGACCACGCTGGTGATCCGCAGCTCGAAAAAGGGCCTCCCACCAGTGGCGTAACAAAACTTTAAAATCTGGAGCAGACGGAATCGCCGTATTGCTCCAACTTGCTGTCTGCCCGACTATAAGTTAATCATCCAGTCAATCAATGTGCACGCCAGCTGACTCCCATAGCCGACATGCATATGGCCGCTGTCCACGCCGACGTCCACTTTAAAAGGCTGGCAGCAGCAGGAAAAGAACCCTCGCAACAGGAACAGACGGTAAAAGCAAAGCAGCAGCACTTCAGTTAGCGTAGCGTGGTGTAAAAAAAGCTGTAGCGACCTTTCGGTAAAGCTACTGGTCGCTCACTAAGGCCAACACTTCCGAGCAAACAGCATCACGAATCATGAGCAGAGTGGCTCATAGGAGGCTGCTACAGCTACGACCAGCCGCGATGGAGGCTTCAGAAGGGTAATCCGGAGATGATCTCTGCAACACCAAGGGAAGTCAGGTGACCAAAAAGGAGATCACAGGTAAGCGATCCAGGAATGTTCAAATGGCCACTATTTATACTAGCGCCCCCCCTAATGCGCCAGGCCGAAAGTGGGTTGAACCAAGACATAACATTCATGCTGCCACACATTATTAATGTGAACACACTAATTCATACTTAGCAGCCTGTGTCACCTTCATTATGAGGCCTGAATGTGTTTTTAGGCTTTATGCTGATTTCTGTGGGAGCAAAAATTACTCAAAATTTTTTAAAATACTGAAGTAATGAACAATGAATCAGCCCTTGTTTGGAGTAATGCAAGCTTCACCACAGCAGTGCTTTTGTTTCAGTGTTTGCAGCGCTGTCCTCTGGGTCAATCTGGGCCCTTGGTGTGCCACTTCTGGCCCCAGGACTCATGTTTGACACCGTGCTGCAGAATCATTTAGCGCTCCTGATGCTGCCCTCTTCTGAGTGTGTGGGCGGGTCAAGCAGGGCAAACAAGCCTCATGGCAACCGCTGCCAGTCTCACGCCTGTTAGCCTGGACTTTATTATCACAGCTTCCTAATGACATCCACACCTCTGCTGCACAGACGCAGGGAGGAGGGGTCTCGGCCTGGGAACATCTGCCCTGGCGCTGTCAGGGAGGAGCAGGCCAGGCAGCTGTCGGCTTGGGTTAATGCCGAGGTGGAGCAGGAGGACGCTCGCACACTGGTGCTCACTGCGCTGCTCTGATCAGCGGTGACACCCAGACAAAGCCGACGCTGGACTGTCAGACGCCAGATGAAAGGGGAACAGAGGAGTTCAGACGATGAACTGAATCCAGTTTCAGTGAGAGACAAATCAACGATGATGTGTGAGGAGATTTCAGACCTGCATCCTCATGGAGTCTGCAGAGGATCTGATCTTCACCTGCAGGGCTCGGTTATAGAAATTCACTCATCCAAACGGGAGCAGAGACTCTCCCTTTTGTTAGATTATTTAATTGCTTATACAAACCCAACATTTCCTGTATCTGTTCCAAAATAAAAGTCCTTTTATTGTCCAAACCCTTCATTTCTAATTGAGGCTTTTATTGTGAAGGAAGTTGTTGTGAAAAAACAGAAAGATTTATTTCAACAAACTAAAGCTTATCTTCATCCATCATATTAACTTCAGGCCTAACAAAGTCCAAATACTGCATTACTGCACTTCAAGGTATCTGTACTTGTACTTGAGTATTTATTTGTCAGATTTCAAACTCGGCTCGTTACTTAGGGTAAAACATTTGAGGGGAGTCATTATTTCTTCTCACTGCTCGCCTTCAAACATCAGATTGATCTGAGTCTAGATAGAGGGAAGAACTCATAAAATGCAGTCCTATCAGTGTATCCATCACTGATGCTTATTGTACACAATAATATGAAAACAAAAAAAACACAGAATGTATACATGATTTATACTCCGAGTTTAAAATAGGCCAGAATGATCAGCATCAGCGTTTTGGATGCAGATGTTGATACGTTGCTGTTGCCTTCCTTCAGCATCTAGCTAGCGCTAACAAAAAGGAGCGAGCATAAAGGGAGTGACATTTTTTAAGCGTCATTTCAAATGCAGCGTTTCTAACAGTTCAACAAATACCAGCAAACACAAAAACTGTGTTTGTCACACAGTGTGTCAGAGCTGAAGGTCCAGCTGCTGTGTTTCACAGAATGTCAGAGAAGTTTGCTCAAAGATGGAGGAAAAACAGGAGAGAGATTCATTTTTAAGGTAACGACTGTTCAGTGACATTTCTGGGCTGCACATTTACATGTACAATGTAATGATGTGTTGCTGAAGTGCAGATGTCCTGCAAAACAAGCTGAGGTATTCTAAGTCTTTGTTATCTGACACCTGCAGGTCAGTGCAGGCTGCACAGTTTTTGGTAGTCAAGTTTCCCTTGAACTCTGCGTTGGACTCATGCGGAGCAGCTGTGGTGTTCATGGTCAGTGTTAGGCTACATGAAGAATAGCAGAGATCAGATTAAATGTAAGGTGATGAAACGCACTACCAGCAGTAAGGATTTGAAATCACTCTTGATGTCTCTTGTAACATCCGCAGATATCTTGATGAATTCAGTTAAAACCACAAAGAGCAGCACAGCACAGCTGATCACAGCCTGGACACAAAATCTACTGAAACCAGGGGTGGGGATCTCCAGGCCTGAAGGGCCGGTGTCCTGCAGGTTTAACATCTCACCCTGGGTCAACACACCTGAATCAAATGATTAGTTCATTACCAGGCCTCTGGAGAACTTCAACACATGTTGAGGAGGTGATTTAGCCATTTAAATCAGCTGTATTGGATCAAGGACACATCTAAACCTGCAGGACACCGGCCCTCGAGGCCTGGAGTTCGACACCCCTGTACTGAAACTCACATTAAATGATTGTGACTTATTTCTGAGAGACTCTTTTCTTCCTGCTGCACCACTACAGGCATGTTTAGATTTCCTCCACCTGCTGAATCCACTTAAACCGCTGATTATACTCATTCATCTTTGTACGTGTGGAGGGAAAGTAACCCATGCTTAAACATGTTCAAGTTGTTTGAATTCATCAGAATTTGAATTTATGTTTAAATAAAGTCTGTATTCTTGTATGTTAGTATTATTTTATTATGATATTAAAGTGAGCGACTTTTGCCAAGCTAACTAAGCATGAGGTTCAGTTATTATTAACCATTAATAACACAGTTTATGTGTATTTCTATCACACCAGAGGCAACATATCCAAGCAGAGCGCTGCGCTTTGGGGTCTGAAGATGATTAATGCACTAGTTAGCTCCTGTCTTGCTGATCAAGC
This sequence comes from Oreochromis niloticus, assembly GCF_001858045.2. Taxonomy (NCBI): domain Eukaryota; kingdom Metazoa; phylum Chordata; class Actinopteri; order Cichliformes; family Cichlidae; genus Oreochromis; species Oreochromis niloticus. The sequence continues at coordinate 38,519,284 of NC_031965.2, forward strand.
TTGTAGCGCTTCGAATGTGGCGAGTTCTTATTCAGGGGAAAAAGGCAGCAGTCATAATGCTAAAATCAAGATTTTAAAACCAGACTGGCTGTAAAGCTTTCACTTTGAGTTTGGAAGCAGTTTTGATGCTGGATATAAAAACTTCATGCATGCCTGGATACAATAAAGTTTTTTGTTAGTAAAGAGGAGGGAGGTTAAAAGTCTATTTCATTAAAAAAAAACAACCATGCTTCAGTTTTATCCATTTCCACATTAATTTCCAGTAATCGGTGTTTCCTGAAGTCGTTCATCAGGGTGGAAAAGCCTTTAGTCTGAGAGATTTAAAGATCTGAAATGCAGTGGAAGAATTAGGGGACAAAAAAGAACAAAATGTATTCAGAGCATATCAGCAGTAAATCCAGTAAATGTCTCCACAAAATCAATTCCAGTGGGAGCTTCTGAAAAACAGTCGTGCCGTATTGATCAGCGACTAATAGGAATCAAAGTGCCTCACGTCCATCACATCAGCGTCGAACGATTCTCAGCAAAAGGCCAAACGTTTGGGGTCTGATGGACGACACTGAAAGGACCAGAGATCTGACTAACGGCATGACAAATGGCATCAAAGCCGTCCAATAAATTTCCAATCTCCTGAGTTTCTTTCTTTTTTTCTCCCATCAAGGCGGCTCCTCCACCACGCCAGATGTTTTACTGCTTGCATGGGAATTCCAGCTTGCAAGATCTATTGCCTCAGTCTAAAAATGACTGTTGCAATTGGAAAATAAATATTTCATTTGGCCAAACACCCAAACACATACAGGCCTGTCTGAGAACTGACACAAGAGCGCTACAGCTTTGGAAGCAGCCTCTCTCAGATGGCTATTGATGGTTAGGAAGGCCCTCTGTCCCTCTGTTGAGATAAGTAGTGCAGATGCGTTGGATGCGTGCAGGGGTTTCACCACTTGCAGCTGCACTGTAAAAGGCACACTGTTGTTTGTGGAGTTGCATTGATCTGGGGGATTTTTAGGCTCTCTGTGAACTTCTTTTCAAACACAGGCAATCGCTGCAGGCTTTCATCATTTAAATGTTAATTACGCTGTTTGCAGGGATAAATATACACCTTAATTTGTTATTACTTTGGTGGTCCTCAGAGAATCAGAGTCACTACAGTGACTCACACTGCGGTCCAAAGTCTAAGTTGAAGTCAGTATTGGAGTGTGGGAGCAGTAAGATCCAGGGGGGGCAGAATGATCCAGAATAACCTCCTGGAACCATCGGCTTATGAGCAATTAAAATAGGAAGTTTTATCCACATTAACATCAAATGACCTCGTATTCTGTGACACCATGAAGGTTCCTCTTCACTTATAAGAAAATAAAGACATCCCAAAGCCTGCCTACCCCATCAACACATCATTTCCAGGAGAAGAGTCAGTGCTTCAGCATCTAGCTACCACTACAGACAAGGAGGTGACTTATTTCTCCACGCTGCCAAATCCAACTTTATCCCCTGGTAAGTTCTGAGGTAGTGTTGCAGTGGGGCTCTCCAACCCTTAGCCAGTAAAAAGCTAATAGAAATGTGGAGTTTGTCAGTGAGACTAAAGAGCAGCACAAACTAACTATAATATGCATGTTTAAAATCACCACTCAAATCTTATGAAAATCACCTTAAAGTTTTCTGAATTTTCCCCAAAATAAGGCTTTAAAATTCTCCCACAGATTTTAAACACAATCCTGTGCTACCCATGACCTCACCCAGCAGCGACTGCAGGTTGTCCTGTTCAATTTTTTAAATTCAGTTTTATATATACAGCACCAAATCACAGCAACAGTCGCCTCAAGGCGCTTTATATTGTAAAGTAGACCCTACAATAATACATACAGAGAAAAACCCAACAATCATATGACCCCCTATGAGCAAGCACTTTGGCGACAGTGGGAAGGAAAAACTCCCTTTTAACAGGAAGAAACCTCCGGCAGAACCAGGCTCAGGGAGGGCGGGGCCATCTGCTGCGACCGGTTGGGGTGAGAGAAGGAAGACAGGATAAAGGCATGCTGTGGAAGAGAGAGATTAATAAACTGTCCTGCAGCAGTGCACCAGTCCATCACTGTTAACTGCAGCACAGCAGGGCTGACTACACTGTGTAGCCTGGGTTTACCGTCCCGTGTGAATAACATGAAATTATCTCATTTCTTGTCGAACATTTCTCAGTAAAAAGTAATTAACTTTAATTAATAATAACTTCACCAATGCATCGAGCTCCACAGTAAAGGTGGTCTCAAAAATGTCTTTGTGAAGACATGTCCTGGAAGGATGCACATCATCAGCAATGTAGAAGTCTGGATGAAGAATCACCAAAGATGTGATTTGGGCGTTTGCTCATCAGACGCTCATCAGACCCTGCTGCGGGAAATGGGCGAAAGGCCAGTGTCATGGTTCTGGGTCATTTGATCCAGCCTTTGAGTTTATGGTGTTTTTTGTGTTGTAATATTTGGAGTATTGAGTTCTCCTTATTGTTGAGTTATATTTCCGTTTCGCTGTTGTCGTGTCAGGATCTCTGGTCTCCCCAACCTGCCCGTCATGTCTCTCTCTCTCTCTCGTGTTCCCTCACTCCCTCTTTCTTCTGCCTTTCCTTCTGCGTCAAGCTCGTGTGTCAGTCGACGTCTCTGTGTTTCCTGTTTTATTTTGATAAGTCTTGTTCTTGTTCAGTGTGTTTAGTTTTGCTTTCCCGGTGCCGTCATGTTGATTTGTATCAGCTGTGTTCCTGTGTTTCCACTTCCCTCATTGCCCTTCTGTGGATTTAAGTCCTCAGTCTTCCTTTGTTCATTGTCAGGTCGTCTGTTCGTCTCTCTCGTGTTCCCAGTTCCCAGTTCCTAGTTTTTTCCACAGTCCCAGTGCTTTGCTGTTAATTTAGTTTTCCCCAGTTTAGATTTAGCCTTGGTTTTGGTTTTTCTATTTTTGCACCTTTGTGTTTTAGCCTGAATAAACACCTCGCCTTTTGTTTAACTTAGTTCTGTCTCCTCATATTGTCTGCTTCTGGGTCTGCTTAAATAAATATAAGATCTTCCTTCGCAGCTCTTGACTGCCAGCCCTGAACAGGTTTACACCTGAAACAGACTGGAAAGACTTGGAAAATATTGATTTAGCATCAGTAAATGAGCAGAGAGCAAAAAATAATGTTGGGAAATTCATGTTCTAATAAATTAAAGGTCACTTATTCACAAACTGCCGCATAAGCCATGTAAGCAAAAAACAGCGAAAACTGGATTTTACTGTTGGTAATCTGGCGTCCTCCACGCTGAAACACGCCAACATCCTTCATGATTTCTGAATCCTCCCGGGTGACCCGGTTTCACATGGATGCTCTGGTTGTCATATTCAGAGCAGATACATATGTTTGTGATTCTAATAACTGTTTTCTGTTACTTTGTTAGAGGACAGCAGGGCTCCTCTCTTATTACCATTATGTGGTTTTACATTGAGTTGTGTTGCACGTCTGTAATCTGTTACAGAAAGCTACCGTAGTGTTTGGCCCACTTAGTTCAATACAAAAGCCCAGTTACAAGTGCTATGGGCTCCTGTACTGCAGAAAATGAACGTCATATATAGTTAATGTGACCCAGTTATTTCAGAGATGCCACCTGTCAAGCCCTTAACATCATCATTGCCCCGCATCCAAACACACTCACGAGGACAGAGTGATTTACTTTCTTTTATTTATGATTTTTACATTGGAGCAGAGCAAGGAAACGAGAGAGCATTTTAGAGCGTAAGTGACATCGGTGATGAATGTGTTTGAATAAGCGTATTTTATGAACTGTGTACAAACAGAGGCTGACAGACCATTAACAATGTTTTTCCCTAAAGAGCACGCTCTACGTGTAAGACAAGTTTTAAAGACAGATCCAAAGCCAGGCTCAACATCTCAGCACCAAGCAAGGCTGGAGGAAGAAGCAGGAGGAAACCCGACACACTTTCTGTGAACCCCTTTGTGGCAAATGCTTTTATACTATATATACATCAGGTGTTGGATGGCAGGCAAAACCTGCGCTGCTGCTCAACATAACTGAAGATATGAATGAGCAGTCTGGCTCTTGGGCCCCGTATTAGTCGACGGTTATTTAACAGATTCCTCTGGACCCAAGAGGATGAATCACAATATCATCAACAAACTTTTCCTCTCACACCATCAAAGGTCAAAGTTACAGGTTTACAGTTAAGATCCTCAGACCCTCTTTAGTGAGTGGAGTCACACAGAATTATTTTTTAGGTCACGGTTTGGAGATAAACTCTGATTCATCCAGGGAACAACTTTCTTTACACTTTAGCGCTCTTAAACACGTCCTTGGACAGTTCAACCACCAGTCAAGGCGCTACCACAGAGGATCACATGCATGTCGCAGCTGTAGCTGCTAGCTGTCTGCTAGCTTCCCCTCAGCTAACTGGAGTCCTTGAACTGGACCTCTGGATCGAGTTTGTGCTGTTGGAGCCTTTTGGAGAACTTTTAATGAGATTATTTGACCACTAAGATGGCTGCTGTGAAGTGAACTGTAGTAACAGATCATCCAAGAAGTCTGAGCTCCAGTTTTTCTGAGTAAAATTCTAGTTTTATTTGGATTTTACTGAGCATTGATTAGCCGGTCAACGTCAAGCTAGTTAGCATTAGCTGATAACTTCCTCCCTCTCATAAAGAAATGCACATTTGTGGTTAAAATGCTAATGTTGAAGCCGCAGAATGTGATATCCATCTCAGTATATATCCACACAGCTATGGTTTGACCACCATTAGAAGAGTTTCTAGGTTTTTGCACTGGGAGAGACCACCCTGTATAACTTCTGATGCACACTCAGTCACTTTGTTTAGTATGCTGCCCTGAAATATGACAGAAAATACTCGGTACAGAAAAGAACTCCAAAGATTTAGTAATGGTAATGGTTGCATTCATCTGCATTATGACCTGATGTGTTGAAAGCATGCGAGCAGTCGGGCTGGTTTCGGTGTCATTCTTCAGTCGGGCCTTCATTACTGCGAATATATATTTAGCTTTTTTGATGCCTCGATTCATTTTTAAATGTTAATGGAGAGAAGGTCGTTGTTGATTCTTGTCATGGAACTATCGGCAGCTTCTATTTACACTCAGTGAAATGTGTGGATACTTGATACATACACACACACAGAGAAAGGCTGAATCTTAGGGCCTTCAGTGACCCTCTGACAACACCTGCAAAACTAAAGACTCAATTTTAAACTAAAATGGCTGTGCCATTTAGCAGGTGTTATACAGGTAGTACATAAGGATCATGGCATCCTAACAGGAAACCCATGGAAACATGTTAGCATAAAACAGAAAACAAAAAAATCTCTCTGACTGAGAAGCAGCAGGATGGGGGATCTCCTGCTGCCAAAACACACTGACCTAAAGCGTGTCCACCTACGCAGGGCTCCAGTACTTTATGTGGTCAAGAGAGATGGCTAAAGTGCTGTTGCTGGACCATTAGCATCGTACCAGAGGCTTTTACACCCCCACCCAGGCTCCCAAATGGAAGCTAGTTATCACTCTGTGTTCTCTCTGCTGCTGCTTCCTGTCTCCTTCACCAAAGCAGAGCAGGAGAATGATTCAGATTCGGATCACACGACGGTTTGTAAATTTACAAAAGTTCTTTTTTTTATTGTGTTTACTCAAACGTGGTAATCCATTTGGCCTGTGTTAGACTAATAGCAGGCACTCTGCTTACCTCAGCTAGCAGAAGATCACGATGTCGACTCGATATAATTAATAATTCATGGATCTGATTGCACCGGGAAAAGTCTTTTCCGTGCCAGTGCTAATGTGGCATTCCCACTGTGGTCGGGTAGCAAACCGAGGGGATGATTAACTCAGCTTACAGTAAATTATCATCATGCTCCAAAGTTTTGCATTAATGCTTTTAATTCATCTGGGACTTCACCAGAACTAATGATGCAAATGAACGCAACTTTATATGAATTCATTTGAAGCCTTCGCCTCTGAAGACGGGGTCAGGGCTGCATGTTTCCACCCTCGCCCTCTCGCCTTCTCTGTTTGTGTGTTTTGTGTGGTTTGCATGGAAACGTGGGCTCGGTGACCTCCACTTCCTGCCTTTTCCTTGGCTGGCACACCTGGCTTCCATCATGAAGCTGCAGTGTGACTATACAACTCCCTCCCTCCACTGCCTCCTCGCCAGATCATCCCATCAACCGGCTCCAGCCCGCAAATCTCTCGCCACGACAAACATTTGCCTGTCCGCCCTCCGCTGACACACCAGCGGCGTTCAGCCACAAAAGCTGACAACATGTTTTGAGGGAACACAAATCAAAGTCTTTTCTTCTTTCTGCTGTTAAGTTGAAATAACCGCAATCACGCGCGCTCCCTCCCCCGACAGAAAGGCAGTTTTCTGGGAGGAATATTGATTAAATAATGACACCGGCTTACCTGCACCATCCGTGATTGAGTGAAAAAGCCTCTCGGAAGATGGCTTTGGGAGATTTTTGGTGGTTTCCAATAATTTCAAACGTGGCGGGATAAAATTGTAAATGTCACTGCCTTGATGAAATTACTTGTATAAACAGGTTTTTAAAAAGCCCGTATGTAATAAGTAGATAAATAGCTTCTTCAATCACGGAGCTGATCCCGCTGTGAGCTGCTAAATGCCAGGAGAAAGACTTAATTCAATCAGAGGGGAGCCGAGGGGAGAGCGGTGAGGGACGATGGACTGTATGAAAAATAACCTGCTACAGCAGCAGCTTTCTAATGGCTCATGATGAGTGTTAGTGGGAAACGCTTGTCATACAGTAGGATAGGATGACTGGACAAATCTCCCTCCTTCACTTCTTTTTTTATTGTGTTTAATCATTCATGAGGTGTTTCTGTCCATTCTTTGATGCCAGCTGTGTTTGTGTTAGCGACGTTTAACTGGTTATTGTGGTTCGAACAGAAGACGGAATCGAAGCAAAATGTTTCCTTGGTACATTCTGTGCTGCTGTAATATGAACTGTGGATGAAAGAAATGTGCAGCAGCACATTCTTTCCACGATGACTACATAATATATTAGCAAGGGCTTCTTCTGGCCTGAAAGCCACTTTCATACCACAGGTTGCGGTAAATCCGAGTGTTTTAGCCAATTACAAACCAATTTCCAACCTTCCTTTACGTTTTACAAAAAGTCTCTCAGGGTTCCTTTAGAACGACCCTCCCTCTCACCCTGCCTTCTATATCTGATAATTATAGTTTAACTGAACTTCCTGTCTCAGAGTGACGCTGTAGTTCCTTGTCAGTCCGAAGAATCTGTTCATCCAAAACGCTGCAGAGAGAGTACTGACAGACTGGATCAGGTGACCCTGAACCCCCCCTTAGTTATGCTGCTATAGGCTCAGCCCATTGGGGAACGTCCCATGATGCACTGGGCACTGTTCATGTCATCTTTTGTCTTGTCTGTGAAGGTTCTCAGTCATCCAGGTCGTTGTAGTCGAAGGAGCTTGGAAAGAAAAGCGTCTGGACTTCTTTAAGTTTCCTTGAAGACGTTTCATCTGAGAAGCTTCTTCAGTTCTAAGAGCAGCGAGTGGTGGAGAGTCCCAGGTCTACGGGAGTGTCCCCAAGAGGGTCGTGGACCCCTTATTGATCCTCTACCTAATCACACGAGTCTAGGTGTGAAAACGGGTGTGGGTCAAAATCAGCCAAGGTTTCCGGTGAGCCCATTATGAAATGGCCCAATCACATCCTACCACTTCCTGTTGAAAAGGAGTTCTTCCTTCCCGCCATCACCAAGTGCTGCTCACAGGGATCGTCTGATTGTTGGGTTCTCGCTGTAACACTGCAGGGTCTTTACAGTCGAAAGCACCTTGAGATGACTTGTTGTTAACTGGTGCTGTATTTATATAATGAAAACCTAATTATAAGTTAATTACAGCTGTTCCTTCTCCATGTTCCCGATCACCCTTACTTGAGCTCTCCTCCCTGCTTCTCCTTTCCACCCCCAAACCCCCCTCTGTCTCTCTCCTCCCGTCTCCCTCCCTCCCTCCCTCCCCGCTGTATCTCCAGCACAGTGTGCCATTGAGTTGACTTTAATCCCTGCCTTCTGCCTCTCTGCTGTCAGCTCTCAGCACTTCAGCGGCTCCCCTCCACCTCATTACTGTTAGTGAATGACAATCCACGGCCGTTCTCCAGAGGGGGGAGGAAGGGAAGGAGGAAGGCAGGAGGGCCGAAGTGAGGAGGCTGATGAGAGTGAACGAGAGCCACCAACATATCACACACTTAGTCTGCATTCATAACCTGTGTGTGTGTGTGTGTGTGTGTGTGTGGGTGTGTGTGTGTGTGTGTGTGTGTGTGAGAAGTGCTCAAAAAGGGAACATTTTGTCTCATTTTCTGCCCTCTTGGTTCCTCAGAAGAGTACGTGGGAGAGAAGAGATGTTACATGTGGCAACTTATTTCTTTGTCATTTTCTCCCAAGCAGCACACACACACACACACTCTCACACACACACACACACACACACACACACACACACTCTCACACACACACACACACACTCTCTCTCACACACACACACACACGCTCTCTCTCACTCTCTCTCTCTCACACACACACACACTCTCTCACACACACACATACACACACACACTCTCTCTCTCTCTCTCTCACACACACACACACACACACACACACACACACAGATGTTCGTTACTGTATCTGTCACATTTGTAAATATATCTACAGATATTTTTACACTTGATACACATACCCACTTTTTTTACATATCTGTTTAACTTTTATTATATTTTAAGTAAAAATGCACTATTCATGAAAGTCTGGGCTGGTTCTTGTGTTTTAAATAACAATTTTGCTGATGCAGATACTAATATTTTTCATTCCTGATTTAAGACCACAGACGCTGAAGGATGCCTTCTGGGTACTCGCAGGAGGCGCCTCAAAAAACAGCATTACATTACGTGCCCAGATGAGAGCACCCTGAGTTGTATATAGCATTTGCATTCTATTTTATTCTATTGTATATAGTATTTTAATTTATTCTATTCTATTGCCTACAGTTGTGTACAGTATCGTAATCTTATCCTATTCCAGTATTTTTCTCATTTTTGCCATGTAACTTTGCACTGTCCACTTTCTGCTGTAACAAAACAGATTTCCCACATGTGGGACAAATAAAGGTAATCTTATCTTATCTTATCTTATCTTATCTTAAAACACAGCTTCACCATCAGTTTATTCAAACAAGCTTCTATCATGTTTCACTCTTCAAATGTTTCACTTAAAGTCAGGATGTCTTAAAGTTTGCAAGGTTTCAAATCACAGTCCAACATGAAAGTCGACTGACACGACCTGTGAACTCTCCTCACCTGGACTGTCTTACAGCTTAAAATGAGACATTTTTTCCAGCTTATAAAACACCAAGTTACTGAAATGCACACCTCTCTGCGCAGGTAATTGAAAGCATTTGTGGTTCCAGTTGCACTGGAGCGTCACGTAAACCTGGTTTGAGGGACCGAATGAAGGCCAGACACGGCTATAATGGCCACTATAATAGAAACCATATTCTCATCAGCAGCTCCTCACAGTTTACATGTGGAAGTGCACTGCATTAAAACACTCAACAAGAGAGGCAGTGTAAATCTTCATGACTGTTACGATGAAGAGTTTCCAGGTATGGCCTAATAAAGGTCAGCTAAAGGAGAGGTGCTTTAACCAAACCTAAAGATCATCAGGATCCTCTTTGTTGGTGGTGTGAAGCGCACTCGTCACTCAGCGTGTCCGACCGTGCAGCACCCGATGCTGATGAAGTTTCTGTCCCCAGCAAGTGACACGAGGTTCAGACCGAATCACCAAAGTGAGGTTACAGTTTACAACCACGCCGCCGTACGGCTGGACAGGAGGCCAGCTGCTTTTTATGGTGTCGTTCCAGCATTCAGTCCCTACTTTATGTGCTAATATTCGCTGAGTGAGGTGTTTGTGGGAGTGGGCCAATTAACCGCCATCGCTAAGGGTCTGGCAGTGGGCCTAAATTAAAAGCATCTTCTAGGCTTTTGCTGCGGTGGGAATGGTTCGTCACACTGAGCCGCGCAGGGAATATTTCTGCTTGCATTGGGCAACAGTTTTTCCAAAGTACATTAGGGTGGGTGACGTGATGGAGGAATGCTCATTAAGCCTGTCAAAGCTTCTGCTTCTATTACTATGTTTTCTTGTAAAGGCATTACCAGAATCCATCCATCTATTTTCTGCTGCTTATCTGGGTTTGGGTTGCAGATCAGGAGACTGAGCCGAGAAGCCCAAACTTCCCTCACCCAGTCCACCTTTTCCAGCTCATCCAGGCGGACAACGAGCTCTTCCTAAACTAGCCAAGAAATCTAATCCATCCAGTGAGTCATGGTTCGATCCCAGGGCCTCCCCCTGGTAGGACATGCCCAAAGCCCCTATCTTAGGAAGCTTCAAGGAAGCATCCTAATCAGATACCCAAACCACTTCGACTGGTTCCTTTCGATGTGAAGGAACAGCAGCTCTCCTCAGAGTCCCACTCGAATGACTGAGCTTCTCATCCTTCCTCTAAGTGAGAGAAAGTCAAAGGAACCTCATTTTCACCGCTTGCACCTGCGACATCATTCTGTCAGTCATCACTCAAAGCTTGTGGCCATAGGTGTGCGTAAGAACATAGACTGACCGACAGCCTCCACATCACTGCACTCCAAAAGTAGCTTAAGGCACATGGAACATGCCTAGGTCCTGGTGCTCTGATCCACTGCTTCAAAAACTAGCATAACCAAGATTTTAATTTTAATTTTTAACAATTAATTCCACATCAAAGCCCAAATTATGAAGTCCTGTAATCCTGGTCTGGTGACACATTTGCCAGTTGTGTTCATGCCACGTTGACAGAATCCATCATTTTGGTCTACATGCTGGTGATGCAATCATAGATTAATGAGGAAAAACCTCGGTGTTAACAGCTTTCCAGGACTGATCCATTGTTTCTCTACAAGTTTAGATTTGCCCAGTCAAACAAAGGGTGCCCGATCTAATTTATCAGTAGTGTTTGCAGTCTGTTAGTTTAGCTCCAAATTAATTTCATATCAAAGAAGTTGTCCATGTGGTGCATTTTGTTAAAGCTGTCAACAACCAACAAGGCATGTAGTCTAAAAACTGACAGGATATCTAAGTCTTTAGTCTTTGAGTACATCAACACAGCTGTGTTTAACTAAGTACAGGCTAATAATAACTTTATAAAGGCAGACACATAAAGTAGATACAATTCAGTTGACAAAGTTTTAGAGCCAGTAGGCAGTGTGAGGACAATTAAAAGTGTGCATGTATTACACATTTCAGTGTGAGACTGGGCTGTGGATGACTGGCCCATGCTGCAGTTCACACACATACACTGGTGTGATCTTGTTCCACCGTTTCAGCTACGACCCAATTAAAAAAGACTCGCCGACAGAACCGAGGAACACGGTTCCTTCTGCTGCTGTTCTACAGGCTGAATTCATGAAATGTATCTGCCAGTGTCTGTCACTTCAAACTCCTGTATAAGCAGTGAAGATGCAGCTGAAGATGAAGTGTGGAACTTATGTTAAGTTACGGCTTGGGCAGGCTGATGTTCAGTGACACTCCCTTCCTGGGCCCATCAGGCTTAGCACACTGGCTCTTTATTGATCACAGATATGCTATCAGATAAACACAGAAGCCTGCCACAAAGCTGAACTCACATAAACACCCAGAGTCTTCCCATGTTCCCTTGCAAACCATTTGATTCATGTCTTTAAAGATTTAGTGACTGGATCAATAGGTGGCACAGAGGGCATGTTGAGATTAAGATTTACTTTGGCGTTTGCACTAATGACAGAGGACTGTGACCATCCATGCTTTGTTTTGAAATGAGTAAGTGCACAAACTTACACAAAGAAGAATGTACAGAGATAGAGAGAAGGCTAATGTGTCCCAAAAGCTGCAGTTCCTCTAATGTCCACCAGAGGCTCCAGCAGTGAGTCAGTCCACATAGACTCCCAGGTTTAAACTGTGATACAGAAGCTTTTTGGTTCCTATAGACTTGCTAACCAAACTAGCCATTGCTAGTTGACAACTAACTCCGCCCTCTTGTGTAAATACGGTAACGTCTGCACCAAAAAAAGGAAAAAAGAATGAAACTCTAAAACTGAGGTCTGTGAAGGTTCTCAATCATCCAGGTCATCGTAGTCTAAGGAGCTCGAAAAGAAAAGCGTCTGGACTTCCTTAAGTTTCTTGACAATGTTTCATCAGAGGAGCTTCTTCAGTAGCGATTGGTGGAGAGTCCCAGATTTTAAGCCCTATGGGAGTGTCCCCAAGAGGGCCGTGGACCCCCTATTGATCCTCTACCTAATCACTTTAAAACAAGACTTCAAAAACCAGTGTATCACGGCCTCTTGGCGATGTCCATCTTTTATATACAGTCTATTTTGTCCACCTTTTAACATTTCTAAAAATGACATTTACAGCACAACAGTGTCATTTTAACCATTCAGTCAACTTTGCTCACTGTTTACGTAACCTTGAACCTATAAACCTGCAACATAAAGTTAATCTACATTAATGTATGCTACAAAACTGAGTGTTTCCTCTTCACTTACCTGTTTTCACTCACTATGTGTTTATACACCTCTCTGCATGTAATCATTATTACTTATTATTAATCTCTGGCTCTCAACCCCCAACCGGTCTCTCAGAGCCTGATTCTGCCTGAGGTCTCTTCCTGTTACAAGGGAGTTTTTCCTTCCCACTGTTGCCAGGTGCTCGCTCAGAGGGGGTCATCTGATTGTTGGGGTTTTCTCTGTATTATTGTAGGGTCTTTCTCCTGTGTGCTCAGCTGTCTTAGAGCAGTTTGATCCTGTCTCCCTCAATGACTTGACTACGGTAGTTTGTCACCTAAGATCATCACACTGCCCCTCTGATTGTCTCCCCCCAAGCTTGCTTAAAAACACTTTTAATACTGTTGGGCCTTTTATCCTGAGATTAATGAATACGTCCCTCGCTACAGGCTGTGTCCCATCATGCTTTAAACAAGCTATAGTTCAGCCTCTTCTTAAAAAACATAACCTAGACCCAACTGTTCTAGTGGACCAGAAAGTGGTCTGCTTACAGTTGCAGGCCCACCTTGATTTTAACAAGATCTCTGAAAAATTTCAATCTGGTTTTAAATCACTACATAGTACCGAGACGACACTTTTAAGGATTTTTAATGATATTCTTTTAACTCTGGACTCTGGCAGCCCTGCTGCCCTTTTATTGTTGGACCTGTCAGCAGCTTTTGACACGGTCGACCACGACATCCTGTCATCACGGCTGTAATTTCATGCTGGCCTAAAAGGATCTGCCCTACGGTGGTTTCGGTCCTACTTGTCTGGAAAGTCTTTTCACGTTAATATGGGCCCCCATAGCTCCAAAATAGCCCCTCTTAACTATGGTGTACCTCAAGGCTCTATTTTGGGCCCTGCCCTGTTCGCACTCTATTTGTTGCCATTGGGTTCCATCTTTTCGCGGTACAACATTTCATTCCACTGCTTTGCTGATGATTTGCAGATTTATCTGCCTTTAAAAGCAGGGTCAGACCATCCCCAGCTCTTATTACGCTGCCTTGATGACATCAAACAGTGGATGTCTTTAAATTTTCTAAAGCTAAATGAAAATAAAACTGAAGTTGTCATTTTCGGCAACTTTGTAAACAATCACATCGATAGCACTCTGGGCGCCCTTTCCTCCTACTGTAAAACACATGTAAAAAACCTCGGTGTCTACCATGATGGTTCTTTTAAATTGAATAAGCAGGTGAGTGCAGTAGTCTAATCCTGCTTTTTTTAGTTAAGACAGCTAGCCAAGGTAAAGCCATACCTCCCGGCTAACAACTTTGAACGTGTTATTCACCTTTTCCTTACTTACAGGTTGGACTACTGCAATTCATTGTATTTTGGTCTCGACCAGGCCTCCATTCATTGTCTTCAGATGGTCCAAAATGCAGCTGCTCGCCTGCTAACTGGTACCAAACGGAGAGAGCATATAGCTTCTCTGCACTGGCTTCCTGTTTCCTACAGGATCCAATTTAAACTTTTAATTTTTGTTTTTAAGTCACTTAATGCCCGAGCCCCTTCGTACCTGTCTGAGCTTCTTTCTGTTTCTGCTCCAGCAGAAGTCATGAGGTCTAGCTCAAAATTAATGCTGTCCATCCCACAGACTAGTCTAACTAGACTAATAGAGCCCTCTCTGTGTTACATTGTTTCTTTTTAATGGCATTTTTATATTGTTAAGCACTTTGTGCAGCATCGTCTGTCTGGAAATGTGCTATATAAATAAATTTGACCTTGACCTTACAATATAAAGCGCCTTGAGGTAACTGTTGTTGTGATTTGGCGCTGTATAAATAAAAATGAATTGAACTGAATCTACGGTAAGTACTACTTTGCCAGCTTGGACAGCCCTGTGTAATTTTGACTTACCAAACATGTAACAAGCTATTTCCCAGTTTGAAGACTACAAGGATTTTCTTTCTTTCTTTCCTGGAAAGTGGATAAAGTGCTAAGGGGGAAAGCAGAGAAGGAAAACAGGAAACAGAGAATGACTCAGAGTCAGCCCAGGATGAAGAAAGCTGTTCAAGTGTAACTCTGAGCTTTGTACCTGCTCTAAAATGATTGGCTGATCATTTAACACACAGACTAATTCTAATAACTAAAACAACCAATCGTCTTCCTGTGATGGTTGAAGAGTGTTTCTGTAATGAAAACAGACACTTTCAGTTCAGATCTTTGGACAAAACACCTGAAGGACATATTTTATTGCTCTATTGTGTAATAATGACCTTCTAGATGGTGTTTGATTCAACATTTTGTGGGATGCAGACTTTGCCGCCTATCGTTTCCCCACCATGACCCTCAGTATAGTAGCTGCGACATGCTGAAGTTCTCACCCCCTTCATTTTCTCCTGGAGCCGTGGCGGGAGCACACCGGTGTACGGAGGCACCTCCTCATTAAAACGCTGAAACTTTGACACTTTGACCAGCGACTGGCTCTCAGAGTAAATCAGGTCTTGCTTTCTTTCCCTCCCTGCCAGGTTTTATGACTACCAGCAGACAAACTACAAAGAAGCTGTTACATTAGCAGTGACTTACGCCAGTCACTTTATCCGAGCCATATGTGGCTGAATCCCCGGCCTCTGTGCACGGTGCCGATCAACACCCTCGGCACTCTGCAAAAAATGATTAATGGTGTGTGTTTGTGCACATGCATCTGAACACGCCCGCTGCCTGTGTGCTGCATGTGTTGCATGTTTCAGACGCACACATGTGTTCTTCTTGTGTGTGCACGCGTGCACATTGGTGTGCACGTGTACTCCATTAACTTTGAGCAGGTCTATAATGATTCTGTGACCCAGAGCCCCACACCTCATCCCTCACCGATCCCACGCCGCTCTCTCAGGACAGCAGAGCATATGAGAGGAGAGGGACGGCAATGACAGAGTGACATACATACAAAGAGTGAGAAACAGAAAGGAGTGCACCGTGCAGCAAATTTAACTCCTTAAACACTTCTAATATATTTCTATGTGGGTCAGACTGTCTATTGTGGACAAACAGCAGCTATCTAACAGCAAAAAAACTGACATGACTTAATAAGGTCAGCCAGACTACAGACAGAGTACAAGATGGATGTAGCTGCAGCAGGAAAGTGCTCAAACCTGCATTCTTGTTATTGGCCAGCAGGGGGTGACTCCTGTGTGATAAGATAGATCAAGAACAAATAGATGCAGCATAAGCTAACAACAATAAATATATTTTCTAACATAATTTATGTAAAATAAATGAGCTCCCTCATGATTTTAGTAAACACCGGTGACTTCGTGGGGTTAGTCGCTAAGTTTACAGTTGAATGTCTGGTTCATTTTGTACTATTATTATAGACAGAAGGTTTATCCAAGGTATAGTCAGTGGTGAGTATGTAATGTCCTCGGCTACTCATCATGTCTGACTTAAAGACATCTAGATAATGACAGTAAAAGGCTTTCTGGCAATGCTTCACTGCATGTAACCAATGGATGAGGTCGCAGTATTTCCATCATTTTTACTGTCTGTGATTGTACATGCAGTGTAGTGTACCACTGTTTTGGCTTTAGACAGCTACTAGCCTCTGCACTTTACGTTATGCATGTCAATATTTATAAATGGGAATCATCATCATATCTGTTATCTTCAGGAATATGTCTGTGTAGCTTCTCATCCAGGTCATGCTGATCTAAGGAGCTTGGGAAGAAAAGCTGCTGGACTTCTTTGAGTTTCTTGAAGATGTTTCACCCGTCAACTTCTTCAGACCTGGAATAGTTCTCCAGGCTTCTTGAAGGACATCCAAAGCTCTTCTTTGGATGTTTCTGTCTTTCATTCTGTTCTCTGTCAGGATGATCCTGCACTGTTTCAATAATGCTGATGTCCCGGCTCTGGAGAGGTCAGTCCATGATAATGTTGTGCTGATTGTGGTCCACTGTGTGTTTTTCAATCCAGATACACTTTTACTGCCCTGGCAGTGTGTTTGGGATCATTGCTGTGCTGAAAAATGAAGCTATTTCTGTTCTTAATTACAATTTTAACAACAATCTCCAACACCAGACACAACGCAGCCCAAACCATGAGCCTCCACCGTGCTTTACAGAGGCTCCCAGTGACCTCCTCCATTCACACTGACGAAGCCTGAAGGAAAAAGTTAAATTTAGATTGTTGTTAAGTGGCTTAACAAAGAAAATAAATTCCTCTGTAAATATTCAGGTACAAGGACTGGACTGAGCCAATGTCCAAAGGAAAACTTTCTCTCAGAAAGCTGGAGAACTAAAGTCTGGATCCTTGGAAGCAAAATATAAAGAAGTGAAGGGAGGCTCGAGAAATCTGCACTGTGCTGTATTTAGTTTCATAGTTTATAGTTTTTAAATTTCATCTCTCAGTCTTTCTGTTGACAAGCAATAATCTCATATTATGCAGTCAGTCGGTGATTTGAAGACCTAAACGGTCCGTCAGCTGCTGTGTAAACCCGACATCGACTGGATTCCACAGACGATGGCTGCTCGTAAGTTTCTGCTGCAGACACCAACTGTGCCCGAGAACGTCAGCAACCATATGTCAGCTTTCTCATTGGTGTTTATTTTCCCTAATCACACTCTGAGGGAGTTACAGCATGTAAAGCTGCTCCCTGCTGGGGGGCGCCGCTTCACCAGTGTGACTTCAGCTCAGTCTGTTTCTGCGTTTTCTGGCATCTCGCTGTATGTTTTTGTAGTTCTTTTTTCTTTAGAACTGTTTGTGCAGCTACAGTTATGGTGTTTGTATGGAGGACCAGAAGAGCCACGCGCATCGAAATAAAAATTTCTGTGCTTTAATAATGAATTTTAGAATAAATTCTGCAATTGTAAATTCATTTTTGAATTCCAATTTAATAAACTGCATTTCAAAATCCTTTTTCCAATTGCATTTCAAAATCCTTTTTCCAATTGCACTTTAATAAACTGCATTTCAAAATCCTTTTTCCAGTTGCACTTTAATAAACTGCAGTTCAAAATCCTTTTTCCACTTGCAATTTAATAAACTGCAGTTCAAAATCCTTTTTCCACCTGCAATTTAATAAACTGCAGTTCAAAATCCTTTTTCCACCTGCAATTTAATAAACTGCAGTTCAAAATCCTTTTTCCACTTGCAATTTAATAAACTGCAGTTCAAAATCCTTTTCCACTTGCAATTTAATAAACTGCAGTTCAAAATCCTTTTTCCACTTGCAATTTAATAAACTGCAGTTCAAAATCCTTTTTTCCACTTGCAATTTAATAAACTGCAGTTCAAAATCCTTTTTTCCACTTGCAATTTAATAAACTGCAGTTCAAAATCCTTTTTTCCACTTGCAATTTAATAAACTGCAGTTCAAAATCCTTTTTTCCACTTGCAATTTAATAAACTGCAGTTCAAAATCCATTTCCCTTTCCTGTTCGCTCTGGGATTAGCTGCTGGATTAGCTGCTGGATTAGCTCTTCGATTAACAACTTGCTGGAGGCTATTCAAATTAGCCACACCGTGGGATGTAAGGAGCTCTCTGATTGGTTGGTCGGACACAGGCTGTCTGCCAGCCTGGATTTTTCTAGCTCAAAGCTTCTCCCTGCTACGAAGCGTGTGTGCTTGTACAAAGGCCGTTCAGCGTCGGGATTTACACTCGGCTCGACACGGATATGTGAAGAATGAAGGGACCCTGCAGCGAAACGGAGAGCCAACCTCTGACTGAGTGCCTGTCTACACAGTCTGACCACCTGTTGAAGGTAAGGTGCTAACATGGCTAACGCTAGCGTCACCGCACGTAGCCCCGTTATTTTAAGATCATCTTAGCTAATGAAAGTTTTACGTCGCAGCTGTACGAGCTAGCTACGTGTTTTATAAGCTGCTGTGCTCTTCACAAATAAAGCTGGAAGCAGCTCAGACTGTTAGAACCAGCACTGAGCCCTGTTACATTTATACGGTGTTAGAGCAATGGCTGCAACCTACAGCCTTTAAACTAGCGATTACAAATGCTGACAGTAAACTCGTCAGTCCAGATGTTACCACATTACTCTGTGGTACTTAGAGTTAAAACAACTGAGACAGGCTGATTAAAATAACAGCTGTCAGTTCTCTCATTCAACATAAGACTGGAGATCACACTACTGATTTCAGTTCATTTAATATGTGAGTGCACAGATTCATTCTCAACTGGACATAAATGATGATCAAAGGTTGTATATATGATGAATTCATCAAATCCCAGCCTCTAACACAGTGCGCTGAATCTTAGCTTTGAATGTCCAGTATATTCTAATCAGTGCAATGTAAGCATTCACCGAACCTATAGTATCTACACCTGTGTGGCAAATGTGTGGTAAAGATACAGATAATGAAATTTAATTATTAATACAATATACATCATGAAAAATGAAAGCTGAAATTGATTCAGTTTAGTACTTTTCTCTGTATGCTCTGTGATTATAAAGGCCTTAAATTCTGTGATATATACTGTAAATGATTTTCACAGAGGTCTTAAAGTACTTAAATCACTGCTGATAGTCTGGTTGTTTATATTTTCACATGTTTTTGTGTCTGTAGGGCTGTTTGATGACGATTTGGACTCCTATGGGAGATGAGGACACACCCACATCTGTTCCATACTGCAGCCATTGATGGTGTTACAGCTCTGAGTCAGATTTGGGCCATCAGACGCACACACTGGAAAACCAGCACCTGGACTTCATGCAGGAGAGACGGCCTCAGTGATGGACTCTGCATCCTCTACTTTACCTCTAATCTCTTTCTTCTTTAACACACAATTAAAATCACTCCAAAAGAGTGTAAACTTACTGAGGAAGTCTCTAACTTGTACACATTTGTACTTTTACTTGTTTTATGAGTTATTTTTAAGAAGAGTAAAGTTATTCACATAAAGTTGTTATTCTTCTGTATTTATTCTTTTGTATCATGTACCACAGTCATACTGAACTTTACAGACCTGGTGAATTGGAGAAAACAAAGATCACACACACATACATACACACACATATCATTCAGCTTCAGCAGTATTTCTATTCATCTTATGAATTTCCAGTCTAATGTCAATTCACGGAGTTCAGTTTTGGTCTTAAACTCCAGAGAATACCACCTGGTTCAACAATCTTTTTATCTGATTATTGGCAAAATGTTTTCTTCTGAAAGAAGAAAACATTCTTCTGAAAGAAGAAAACATTTTGGGCTCAATTTCAGCCTCAGGCAAAATTGAGCCCAAAGAAACAACAACAAAGTTTAGTTCCTCTGGATTTTCCATGGAAAATTGTTTTATCACTCATCCAGGTGACTTCTCCAGTGTCACGGATGAGTGATGAATGTATCTCCCACTGGAAACCATTGTGTCCAGTTAAAGTCAATCGACTTTTTTTAAGGAGAGTTGTTAGATGCTGTGCTCATGAGGACAATGGGTTTTAACTTGCAGCACAACACAAAGCTGCCATACTGGATCAACGATCAAAACACTTAATTGAGCAGAATTAAGGCAAAATGTAATATCCTCATATGATGACACATCACACATGATCCAGCATTGTTCTAAGAATGCAAACTTTCTTAATGGAAGTTTCCACAGCTGCCAGAAAGGGACAGATTTCTGGCTGGTCTTAATGAGTGGTCGTTGCTCTCTTGTTTTCTCTGGAATTGCTGCACAGAGGATGTAACACCCATGATAAGCACTGAGGTTTGTGTCCTTGTCAGAAATCAGCAATACTCAGCTTCCAGGTAAGGAAAAGTGGAACCAGAAGATATTCAAATGCATCTCTCCACAGCTGCTGATGAATTCTACAAAAAACAAAGTTTGTTAAAAACATTTGCAGGTGAATCACCACTGATTTATCAGTGACATCCATTTACTCAAAAAATACTGACAAGTGGATAACTAGGATATATAATATCTATATAGATATAATTTCAAAAATGTCCTGTACAAAATGGAACTGTATATGACAAATGTGGTGTGGTGCTTGTGGAATTTTTAACAAGGACCCTACAAAACTTTACAGTACTCATGCTGCCAAACTTTTGACAGCTAGGTGTGCAGTAGGGCTGGGTATCGTCACTGATTTCTAGAATCGATTCATTTCCGATTCACAAGGTCCCAAATCGATTCGATCCACGATTCGATTCAATTCGATTTGAATCTGGGAAATTTTGACAGTCAGAAATATTATAATTCAGATTTCATTGACATATTTTTGTATCTATAAAAAGGAAGCTGACACACGCAAGACTTTATCAAAGGTGTGAGCGTCACAGCAGATGCCTTTGTGTCAAAGTAGCTGAAGATAATACAGAAAAACATGAAGGTGGTTTTCCTGGCCTGGGATTTTATAAAAATATTCTGCAGTACATCAAAAACGAAAGAAAACCATTAATCAACATATGAACGTTACCTCTGACGTTACAGCGGTTTTATTAGAGACACGGCTAAGCGTTTTGCATAATTTTAAAAAGTTTAAATTTGTTCAGTATTGAACGGCAGAAATTAGGTTTTCTTTTCAGAAGTATGTAAAACAAAAAAAACAAAACAAAAAAACAGCGGCCGACAGCTCTGTAAACAACAGTAGAGTTGCGCGTAACAAGCAAGCGAATAATGCAGAAAACAGTACAGAGAGAGAGAGAGCTGTGCATGAAGTGTGATTTTATCGTGGGTGAAGCAAAACAGTAAAAGTCAGAGGGAATTCATGACGATGTTTACGTGAAGCGTAGTTTGGATCTTCTTTTGCTGTTGGTTCAGTCAATATTGTTTGGAGAGAGATAAAACTAACAGCTTTAGAATCAGCGCAAAAAGGGCGTGAACACAAAGCGCGGACCCGCCGAAACAGAATCAGCGAGCTGTCGGCTTTCAGCACCGACCGTGTCCGTGCAGTTGTTGTGCCAGAAAGTGATTGCCGTCTGCGGGAACGCGCGCAGACGCTTAAAGCTGCAGCGCCCGTCGGGTGAGAAAGGCGACATCTCACTGATTCTGATCCACGGGTCCGCGCTGTGTGTTTACGTCCTTGTGCAGAATCCGTGTACCTGCTCTCATTTACTGTCTTAGCTGTTTGGTGGTTGTTGAAATTTTGTGAGGTTTCACCTGAGATTCTGGCGTTTCGGGCAAAATAAATTTATATTAAAAAATCGATTCAGGATTTTAATGAATCGATTTCACGTTATCCAAGCCAGGCAATTTTAATCGATGAATCGATTATTAAAACCCACCCCTAGTGTGCAGTTCCTGCTTTAAATGCATTCAAAATCTAAGTGATAAGAGGCCAGAAATGTTTGAACTCGCTTATGAACCTACATCACTGAGGCCGTCTCTCCTGCATGAAGTCCAGGTGCTGGTTTTCCAGTGTGTGCGTCTGATGGCCCAAATCTGACTCAGAGCTGTAACACCATCAATGGCTGCAGTATGGAACAGATGTGGGTGTGTCCTCATCTCCCATAGGAGTCCAAATCGTCATCAAACAGCCCTACAGACACAAAAACATGTGAAAATATAAACAACCAGACTATCAGCAGTGATTTAAGTACTTTAAGACCTCTGTGAAAATCATTTACAGTATATATCACAGAATTTAAGGCCTTTATAATCACAGAGCATACAGAGAAAAGTACTAAACTGAATCAATTTCAGCTTTCATTTTTCATGATGTATATTGTATTAATAATTAAATTTCATTATCTGTATCTTTACCACACATTTGCCACACAGGTGTAGATACTATAGGTTCGGTGAATGCTTACATTGCACTGATTAGAATATACTGGACATTCAAAGCTAAGATTCAGCGCACTGTGTTAGAGGCTGGGATTTGATGAATTCATCATATATACAACCTTTGATCATCATTTATGTCCAGTTGAGAATGAATCTGTGCACTCACATATTAAATGAACTGAAATCAGTAGTGTGATCTCCAGTCTTTATATGTTGAATGAGAGAACTGACAGCTGTTATTTTAATCAGCCTGTCTCAGTTGTTTTAACTCTAAGTACCACAGAGTAATGTGGTAACATCTGGACTGACGAGTTTACTGTCAGCATTTGTAATCGCTAGTTTAAAGGCTGTAGGTTGCAGCCATTGCTCTAACACCGTATAAATGTAACAGGGCTCAGTGCTGGTTCTAACAGTCTGAGCTGCTTCCAGCTTTATTTGTGAAGAGCACAGCAGCTTATAAAACACGTAGCTAGCTCGTACAGCTGCGACGTAAAACTTTCATTAGCTAAGATGATCTTAAAATAACGGGGCTACGTGCGGTGACGCTAGCGTTAGCCATGTTAGCACCTTACCTTCAACAGGTGGTCAGACTGTGTAGACAGGCACTCAGTCAGAGGTTGGCTCTCCGTTTCGCTGCAGGGTCCCTTCATTCTTCACATATCCGTGTCGAGCCGAGTGTAAATCCCGACGCTGAACGGCCTTTGTACAAGCACACACGCTTCGTAGCAGGGCGAAGCTATGAGCTAGAAAAATCCAGGCTGGCAGACAGCCTGTGTCCGACCAACCAATCAGAGAGCTCCTTACATCCCACGGTGTGGCTAATTTGAATAGCCTCCAGCAAGTTGTTAATCGAAGAGCTAATCCAGCAGCTAATCCAGCAGCTAATCCAGCAGCTAATCCCAGAGCGAACAGGAAAGGGAAATGGATTTTGAACTGCAGTTTATTAAATTGCAAGTGGAAAAAAGGATTTTGAACTGCAGTTTATTAAATTGCAAGTGGAAAAAGGATTTTGAACTGCAGTTTATTAAATTGCAAGTGGAAAAAAGGATTTTGAACTGCAGTTTATTAAATTGCAAGTGGAAAAAGGATTTTGAACTGCAGTTTATTAAATTGCAAGTGGAAAAGGATTTTGAACTGCAGTTTATTAAATTGCAAGTGGAAAAAGGATTTTGAACTGCAGTTTATTAAATTGCAGGTGGAAAAAGGATTTTGAACTGCAGTTTATTAAATTGCAGGTGGAAAAAGGATTTTGAACTGCAGTTTATTAAATTGCAAGTGGAAAAAGGATTTTGAACTGCAGTTTATTAAATTGCAACTGGAAAAAGGATTTTGAAATGCAGTTTATTAAAGTGCAATTGGAAAAAGGATTTTGAAATGCAATTGGAAAAAGGATTTTGAAATGCAGTTTATTAAATTGGAATTCAAAAATGAATTTACAATTGCAGAATTTATTCTAAAATTCATTATTAAAGCACAGAAATTTTTATTTCGATGCGCGTGGCTCTTCTGGTCCTCCATAGTTTGTACCTCATGATTATCGAGATCACCACAGCTAGCTGAGGAAGGCTCACCTGACCGCAGGACTACCTGTTGGAGCTGTACTACTACCAGGTGGAGCCAACACACATGTCCCTCCTCCTAATTAATCTGTGGATTTACTCTGACTCAGCATAAAGGAAAGGAGGCGGGGCCTAAAGGCACGGACAGCCATCAGCATTAACCTGCCATCAAACATTCGATCACTACAGAACTTGGCTGAACACTTTCTGCTCCCACAAGGTTCGGCCGCTCTCTTCTGAGATGTGACTCCCTGAGGATGTTGTCTTTCATCTGGAGGAGTTTCACATCACTGGCTTCGATTGAGGGAAACATGTGTTCAGCAGATTTCACCCTGAGACAAAATGATTGCTGTAAGCACTGTGACTGGTTTATTTACCTGGACCTGATTTTGCTTTAGCGTTTGGACACACTGGTCAATAACAGCCGACCGAGCTGTCAACCAGCCAGTTTGTTCTACTAGGAGATTTTTGCAAAATATGGAGTAGTATGCACCCCCGCCTCCTCTGCAGAGCAGCTCAGTGGTTTCTTTAGCCAGTTTAAAAGCTTTAGTCCAACCACCAGCTCAGCCCTCCCCAGCCCCATTCACCAAACTCCCACCACAGATCATGAGCTGGTGACCATTTCGAGCAGAGTCAGTCCACAACAATGGGCTCTGAGGCCTTTGTTGGCTCAAAGCCTGCTCTGCTCAGTTAAACTGGTCTTTCCCCCGACTGTTTCAGGGCTTTCAGGACTCCGGCTTTATTCTAAGCCCGTGGGAGGACTCACAATAATCCCAGTTCCATAAAAGACACATGCTAACAACTTTCACAACATTGGGCAAGTTACACTGATTGTTGTACAGTATAAGTGGACAATTTATTTTAATAATTAAAGTAATAATTTATAATTACCTCTGCAGCATGATGTCCATGCATGAATGGATCCACTTGGGTTAATCAACAAGGTGCGTCATGGGGCAGACGATCAAATTCGACAATTGTTTTAATATACAGACATTTGAATTCAGCGAATCTCCCAACTAGACATGTACATTAGCTCCTCTTCTGCTTTTAATATCATAAATACAGACACCTTGCTGCACGGCCTCGGTGAGCGGCGGGTCAGCCTGACAATGATTTCAGGGATTAAGAGTTTTTTAAAGGCTGGCCACAGCTGGTGGCTGGAAATGGTTTTTAAATCCACTAAGTTGATTTTTAACCTCCGGACTCCCCCAAGGTTGAACTTCATCCACTATTCTCCCCTCTGTTTACACCAACACCACATCCTGCAGCCTGAATGACATTTTTAAGGCACGACCTCAGGGATGACTTGACCTTGGCTGCTGGAACACCATTTAGAAAACCATCAGGCAAACAAACTAACAGGCCTTCCAGGCTCTCGCTGTCGAGAGTAAGCCGGTAGAAAAAGCACAGTCGCTTAGAAACTTTTGGGTGACGGCACACGGCGTCTTATCTTCTTTCCTGCACCTGCTGAAGAATCTCATGTCTCCAAAACTATTTAATTACTGTCTCACAGTAAAATGACTGAACGCCCAGCCACAAACACGTATGTTAATCAGGCCTATAACAATATCAGAGGGAACCCCAATGACTCCAACTATGAGCAGAAGTCTGTGACGCTGGAGGAGAGGAGCCTGCAGCTGAAGGCGCTGCCACCCAGTCTACTATTAGAACCACAAATAAGCCTGAAGTTTGAGAAACAAGAAAGGTGTCCGGACCCTGGCTCCTCTGTGTCTCTGTTTGTGTTCAAGATCATCTGTGGGCAGGACTCCTTCTGAGTCTCCGCCCAACTCACCTGTGGCAAGTTCACCAACTGTGGAAGAGGAGCAATCAAGGCTCCTACGTAACGTGTGGGTAGACTCTCAGTCATCGCTGGAACGTTGATCTACTTTGGTAGCGAAATGCTGGTCTGCTTCGAGTTGGATTCCCTCATGTCTGGACTCCCCAAGCTCCTCCGGACCCTTCCCCCTCCTGGATGTTCCCTCACCAGGCTGTGTGTTTCACTAAAATCATCTACCTGCTATGAAAAAGATTTAACCAGGATCTGATGAAGAGGAGCTAATGTGAGAGAAATAAGGTCTTTGAATCTGTTGATCTCTGTCCAAGGAAAATCTTTGCATCTTATTTACCCAAATCTACATGTTCCCAGATTTTGAGTGTCTTTGACTGAAGAGAAAAACGGAGCGTAACTCACATCAAACTCTAATAATCGTCAGAACTGTGATGATGCGAGTGATGAACCGGCTCCTTGAGCAGGTGTGAGCCTGGATGCAGATGTTTTGCTGTCTGCGAGTACTGAGTGCCGAGCTCCTTCATCTTCCCTCTCTGCTGTTCATGCAGTCGTCCACAACTGGGCCAGTGTTTCCCAGTGCGCTCGCCGACAGGTCGTTCTTCATGCGTGACAGGGGCCACTGCTGCCACACAGGGGCCACACGGGTACCAGGCGATGGCCCAGATTTTACAGGGAGAAGCACATGTGTCGCTGCCTGCCTGCTGTAGCTGTCTGCTGCCACTCTGGGAGAGTGTAAAAATATGTTTGTGCTTTACCTCAGGTAAGGAAAAGATCTCCAAATAAAAGCTCGGTGGCAAAGAGCGCTGTTGCATCAGCGGTCACATGCTTTGGTTGTCATACAGCAGACGTCATTCAATCCTCCAACCAATCAGAATTAGTCCGGGGTGACATGCTGTTAGTTTGTTGGAGTAATTGCAAGTGCTCAGATTCGTTCAGAGTGGCTAAATTCCCATAATCCTCCCTGTGCAGGTGAAGAGTTAAGCAAATGGACGCCTAAGAAACATTAAATCACCTTTAACGGAGGAGGAGTCACTGAGTCTCGTATCAAATAAAAAAGCCGCATCCACTTGATCCTGGGTGTCTGAATGCATGAAGACTTTTAAAGACAAACTAAGAGAATCTCTTAACTTGGAGTGAACGCAGTTTTTTTAAGTTTACTTTTTTCCCAGAGTTAAAGCTGCATGACTAATTTCTGCACGCGAACAGTAAATCAAACAGCTGTACGATGGTAAATGTTGCTCAGACGTGAAATTTCCTAAAACTGCAGCGACTCTCAGCTTAACGCAGAGTTCTGCTGTTGTTTACAACGAGCTTACAAAGTTCTGTCAGATGAATCCAGCAGGATAAACTTTTTTTTATGCAAGTGGAACGTGCTGCATTTACAGAAGGAGCAACATTATATTAAAAGTTTAACAATTTGCAGAAATGAGTTTGAATTTCTTTTTGATGACACCGTGATGAAGACGTGGAATGAAGAGAAGAGGTAAAGAAAAAGAGTGAGGTGGAGGTCACAAAGCAGGGCAGATTCATTGGTGTTAATTTTGGAGCATTTTTACAAGTCAACTTTTTACTGAGGTGAATTTTAAAGACGACAGATAAATACAATTTTTGAAATCCTGCAAAAAAGAGAAAAAAATGCTGTGAATGGACTCATGGAGTCATCGACAGCTGTGCTGACCTGGTTTACTCAGTTCATGTGGGACTGCACAGCGATTTGATCTCCTGACCCGCTTTCTCTTCAGCTCCAGCTCACAACAGTGAAAGTGTCACATAACAAACATGTGGCCAAAAAAGAGATTAGAACATGTGAGTGTGCAGAGACGATCACACAAGACCAGAAAAACAAGATTTAACTTCCATTTATTCTTTAAGTAAAATGCAGCATTTTACCTTCACATGACTGAAGGCAAAACCTTTCATCTGCACATTATGCATATTTTTTTGAAGTTAGATATATCAAATTAAAAATTGTGCCATGCACAAACACACTCTGTGTTGACATTAATCCAGTCAGCCAAGTGTAGTCAAAACTGTGTCTGCTGCAATAAGCAGCAGTTACAGAGGACAAAAAGACCTGCTGCAGGTAGAAAAGGCATCACAGCAGCAGGAGGAGGAGAGTTCAGCTCATGGGTGTCACCTATAGGTGAGAAATTCACTGCAGAATCTTGCGAGACATCGATGGCAGCAATCCGCCAAAACGCTGTAGCGCACAGAGCAGGCAGGAACGCCACAGCTGCTGAATCTGACTGTGGAGTGAAGGTTGTGGAGCTTCATGTCAGCATCACTCACAGAACACCTGCCACGTGCACAAGGAGCAAACCTCAGGTTACCAAATCCTCCCACAGTCCTAACTCGAGTTCAGCTGTTATCTCTACGTTCGCCTTTTGTATGATTTACTTTACAGTGAGCATGTCTGAGTGTAGGCTCTAAAATCCATAAACTGATGAATCTGCAGGTACAGTGCTGTGGTGCTGGATGCTTTCCATCTGTGATGTGCCATCAGTTCGATCATGTCTGAGCGGACTTCAGCTGCATTCTGTGCAGAAAACAAAGAAACTTCAGGCTAGCAGTTTCAAAGGCTAAATGTGCCCCCACCCCCATTTACAGTTGTTATGCTAAGAGGTCAGCAGTGGTCTTTGTGACACCTGCAGCTGCACTGCAGGACTCCAAAGCACAGCTTGGAAACACAATAGAGACACACGTGGTTCCAGACCCAAGAAAGTAATGTCGGTTACTATAAATACTGTGACACACACACACACACACAGAGAGAGAGAGCCTTGGTGATAGTGATGTCATCCCTCACGGGGGACACAAGCGGTGTCACCGCACATCTGTGCACGGCCAGCTGTCCCACTTAACGTCCACACAGAGGTGTAGGTGTGTGTTTGCGGATGGTCAGGCGGTGGAGTGCTCACAGTGTCGTCCAAAGGACAAACGGGGTAAAAAGAGAAACCACCATCAGGCTGCAAGGACGACCGAGAGCGACACGAAAAAACTGTTTATCTCTGTTTTATTTTCTTCACAGAGGACAGACAGCGAAGAACAGCGATGACTTCACACCTGAACTCTGCTCTCCCCGAGTTTCTCAGCTCAGACTCAGAGAGCACGTCTGAAGGCAGCGAGGAGGGACGTCAGCACTGCCGCACGCTGACCTTCCTGTGTGCTGCATTTAAACACGCCTGCACTCACCTGACAGGTTTGTCTACGCTGCTCATTGTGTCAGACGTGCCATGTTACAGCAGCTCGGTCCTTTGGAATGCCGTCTTAGTGCCAGCTTTGTTTTTGGGTTTCTGTTTGATTATTGAAAGCGTCACAGATCCAGCTCATGTGCTGTTGTAAAGCCTAATCTCTATGAGCAGATAGCTGCAATCAAATATGAAGAATCTGTAATATTGACCAATCATATTTCAGCAGGTAGAAAGTCTGAGTGAAGAGCAAAGCAGTGCATGTGACTATGTTCTGGGAGAGATTTAGCTGCTAACCTCTCTTTTCTTTTATTCCAGCACACTCTGTGTGTTAGCTTTCCCGTCCTCACCACAGTCACAGTGATGTCTGACAGTATTTAATGTGAGAGCACATTCGCCATGTCTTGTTTTGCAGCAGTTTAGCTGTTACATAAGACTCTTGAGTGCTACATTCCCTCTCCACTGATTAAGATAAAGTCAGGTAAAATGTTTTGTGGACCAGAGGGGGAATGTGTCTGAGGGAGAGCGTTAATCCGTGGGCTGATTCCTCCCGCTGCTTTTTTCCTTTTCCTTTTATTTATCAGGATCCAAACCTAATCACACATGCCTGAAGTGACCTTCAGCTGCTTTTCAACAATGCAAAATGTACAGTAAAGTATTTCTAACCTTACTACACTGCAGTTTGCACACTTTGATATATCAGGTGTTTTTCTATTGAACTTTATTCACCTTACTTATACACCGTCATCAAGAGGAGTTGGGGGTTGATGGTGGGTGTATAAAGAGACCACCGTGGCTTACATCTGAGCTTTTCAACCGATGGAGGTGCAAATGTCCGAATCAGCTGGAGCAAACTGCCGAGGTCCAAAGTCTCAGTGAGTCTGTGTGATTATTTGTCGTGCATGCAGCATCCTTGCCTAAAACAAAGTGTCGCTCTTGTCCCACCTGTGTCTCCCCATTCTGCACAAGCTGTCCTCTCCCCACAGCTGTATGGACTGCTGACAGATCCTGGTTTCTTTGTAAGAAACTAAAGGGCTGCTGGGGTCACAGCTTTATAGTTTGTTTCACATCAACTAAAGCTGTTCCGTTTTTTCTCCAGTGGCACAAAAATGAGTTTATAAGAGGACTAAAGACCAAAACAGAATCTGTTTCTGCACCGATCCATGAAAGAAAAGACAAAGGTGGAAAAACTGAAGCTGGAAGTCACTTTTTTAACTTCTGTATCCAGGGATAGGTGGAATACTCTCACTCACCAACGTCCTACTTCATCCAAAAGAAAAACCACACACTCGCCAAATCAGCCAAACAATCCAGCTTCACAGATGAATGCTGATGGAAAATGTAATCATCTAACATCTGGATTCAGAGTCACTTCCAGCTGATGTTGTAAAACAGACACAGAGTGGCTCCGAGCGCTGCTGCATGCTGCAGGATGAAAGCCATCACAGCAGGAGGACATTTTTCCTGCTCTGAACGTGGAAAGACTCATCTCTCCATCAGGAAATATTATTAAACATCTCATTATTATTAATATTACAGCTTCTAAAAAGAAGCAGCGTCAGTTCACTGAGAGAGTCTGATTAAGAAAAGGAAAACACAGACATTCAATTTTAGTTTTGAAACTTTCCCCTTTTTTGCAAGAATTTTGCAAAAAAAACTTGACGAGGCTCTCCATCACATGGAAACTGTTAGTGCTGCGGTTTGAGCTTTAGCCTTCATGTGACAACTGCAAACAGATCCCACACATTTATCCCAGTTTGCAAACTTCAGAAATATTTGAAACTCTTCGAAAGACGAAGAGTAAAAGACACAAACTGCAGGAGAAACACGAGCGGATGATATGTGAAAGTGACTTAAGGGCAAAGAGAAGGTAGATGAGGAACTAAGAGGGTTTCAACTTCACTTTAAAGTCTCAACATAGGTCGTCTTTGACACTTTCCATGGAAAGATCGCGACCTTACAGTATTATAAAGGGAAACTCAAAGATGCCCTTTGAACAGTACTCGCCAAGCACTGGGAGGAAACGCCTTTATTAGCAGGAAGAAACCTTTGACAGCCGCAGTCTGAGGCAGGCGGCCATCTGCCCGGGAGGAAGCACTGAGCAGCAACCGCCAACCAGACGGTGCCCTGAGGGCGCGCCCTCCACCAAGGTCAGTGCCCTGTTTTTTGCCATTTCCAGATAACCACACCAAATATGAAGGCCTCTGTTTCCCATGCTGCACCTCTTCTCTAAGGTCAAAAAGAATCAGCTCAGTAGTTTTTTGTTGTCTTGCTGACAAAAAGCAGAGCTCACATCCTCCGCCTTCGCTCTCCACTGACAGACACATAAACCCGTGTTTCTCCTTCCTGTGGCAGGCGTACATGAGGAGATTATTGTAACGCCGTGGGATCGCTGTAAAAGTAGCGGCTGACCTCAGAGCTCTGCAGTGAACTCCACAGACAAAGAGACGCTGCTTTTATCTTTTATGTAGCGCTGCAGATCATCTAAATGTGGGCTATTATGACAAACGCTGAAAGAGCAAAAGTCAGAAGAAGTCGTCTCTCTTCTTTGGTCCGAGGTCAGGCATTACTCTCCCTATTAGGCACGATTATTACTGCTAAGTGATATTTAATAGTGCTCGCATTATTCTACACATTCAAATGTGCAGCATTAAGTGCTGAAGCTCGAGCGTTACAGTATAAAGCTCACGGTCCAGGAGCACACACCGTCTGCTCCACGAGGCCCTCACAGGAAACGCTTTGACTCGTCTGTTCAGGTTATCGATGGTTAAAGCTGGCATTTGAGAAACAGCTCAGGGTGAACATCGGCCAATCAGAGCAGGAGACGGAGCGCATTACAGCCGACCTGTTCTGCTCATTTCCACCTTCGTGCTCCCCTCGATTCAACTTCTGTCTGAAACGTGCCCTTCTAGCTCCTCCCCTTTTAATAACCACCCACCTTTTCAGATGGTCTTCTTTTGAGCAGCTGACAACTAAAACAGGTGGGCGGTGCTTCTGTGCTCACAGTCAGGTTTGTGAGATGATCTTATGAAGAAATCTGTGACATCATACAGATCCAAGAGGAGAAACAACTGTGATAAACTGAGTGTTTAGAGCTTTTGACCCTCGGTGATTTCTTACTGTACACCACCGAGTCCCTGTGATGACCACAGTAACAGTTTGCAGTGCCATGAAGATTGACACAGAGGCCATTGTAAAGCTCACTGACATCATGTTATCTCTGATTATTTCACATCCTAGAGTATTTAAAAGTAGAATGGGAGGCAGAGCCTTCAGTTTTCAGGCCCCTCTTCTGTGGAACCAGCTTCCAGTTTGGATTCGGGAGACAGACACTATCTCTACTTTCAAGATTAGGCTTCAAACTTTCCTTTTTGCTAAAGCATATAGTTAGGGCTGGACCAGGTGACCCTGAATCCTCCCTTAGTTATGCTGCAATAGACGTAGGCTGCCGGGGATTCCCATGATGCATTGAGTTTTTCCTTTCCAGTCACCTTTCTCACTCACTATGTGTTAACAGACCTCTCTGCATCGAATCATATCTGTTATTAATCTCTGTCTCTCTTCCACAGCATGTCTTTATCCGGTCTTCCTTCTCTCACCCCAACCAATCACAGCAGATGGCCCCGCCCCTCCCTGAGCCTGGTTCTGCTGGAGGTTTCTTCCTGTTAAAAGGGAGTTTTTCCTTCCCACTGTCGCCAAAGTGCTTGCTCATAGGGGATCATATGATTGTTGGGTTTTTCTCTGCATGTATTATTGTAGGGTCGACCTTACAGTATAAAGCACCTTGAGGCGACTGTTGTTGTGATTTGGCGCTATATAAATAAAACTGAATTGAATAGTTTATATGGTAGAGGTGAGGGAGCTACTTGAATAGGAGGAGACACTGTGCATGATGCCCACGTATTAAATTCTCTATTTTTACACTGACCCATCCTGTACGTATGGCGTTCACCGGGAGGTCAAAGAGTGTCTGGTGTCCGATCCGAGTGTGTTGGATATTTGCATTCCTGCTTTCACCTGTTTTGGGAATGTCTAAGGGATGAGGTGTGTGTGTGAAAACAGCTGTAGTGCAGATTATGTAGTGATGGATTACCGATCCTCAGACTCATCGGCCACCTTCTGCAGAGAGAAGGTTCAGATTCCACTACCTGCAGTGTCTTATGCCTAACTGTTTTCACGTCTTCTCATAATGGACCCACAATAGCACATTTTCTTTGTCAAAGCGGAGCACATTAAACTACTCCAGCACCGAGGCTGATGGGATTGCTTTATATAGCCTGATGTCTGCCCACCACTCTTTCAAAAAGCTGTTTTACGGCCTGCGGGTCACGACCGGTGAAAAGCTCGCTTTCCACCTCATTTCACCATAGCCATTATTCCTCACGCCATCCTCTCGAGTCTGAAGGGAGCCGGCGCCGCAGCCGTTAGAGGATCAGATGGGCTCTGCTCGTAGCACCAAAGGGAAACCTGCAGAGGTGGCTCACACCTGGACAATAAGAGTCATTCAGTAAAGAAGGAATTTGGAATGATGATGGAAAAATGTAGAACATCCATCTCAGAAATATTTTCAATTTTATTCGTTAGATGAACAGGACTGGTATGCTCTCAGAAAATAAAGGACATTTAAATTCCTTTACAAGTGTACACATTCTTTGACAGGTGGTAATTATTAATACCTTTGTGATTTGTACCTGTGAAGATGTTCTACCTTT
This sequence comes from Oreochromis niloticus, assembly GCF_001858045.2. Lineage (NCBI taxonomy): Eukaryota > Metazoa > Chordata > Actinopteri > Cichliformes > Cichlidae > Oreochromis > Oreochromis niloticus. Next base: position 38,552,817 of record NC_031965.2, read on the forward strand.
ATTACAACAATATACAAAATGACCTTTGAAAAAACAGCTGGGGTGCGCTCTCATATATGCTATTATTCAGTCATGCTCCTGGAAACTGGCTGACATGTGTAACACTGACCTCTCAAAACTTCTGTAATCTATGATTGTTAACTAGAACCAACTTAGAATAACCAGGTGCACATCAGCTTTATATTGTAAAGACCCTACAATAATACAGAGAAACCCCAACAATCACATACAAATGCAAAAATGAGGTTTGTGAAAATGGCCTTCAGCTTCTTTGATCTATGACTTCAGAAAAAACACTTTCAGCATGAGTTCATGGTCTCAGTTCATAGTTTCAAGTCTTACTGAATAAAAAATGATGGTTAAAACCTGCAGTTCCTTTAATGTCCACCGGAGGCTCCAGCAGTGACTCAGTCCCCATAGACTCTCATGTTAAAAATATCAGACTCTACAGCCCACTGAAACAAAAGAATGACAGCTGGTAGTTTATTTTAATGTTGTTTAAACTGAGGGGCGTGGTCTCTTTGACTGACAGGTGGATGGCAACGCAGGTTGGCTGGGCTTCAGCTCAGCTAATTGGAGTCCCTCACCTGGGCCTCTGGACATGCTCCTGGGTTTTAGTACGCTGAGTTTAGTGTTTACCGAGTCTACATTATTCAAAATTATTAAATATTCCATTTGGCTCATAGTTTGTTTATTTTTTTTGTCATCTGAGTCTTCCCACTGTTAGTTTATCTTTGTGTCTAAGTTGTCATGTTTCAGTTATTGTCATTCACTTCCTGTTTTACTTTGATAGCAGTTTATTTCCTGTGCTTTTCATGTAGTTTTACTTCCCCTCTTGTGTGACTGTCTTGATTATTTTCGGCTGTGTTTCGTTACTCTTCTGTGTCCACTTCCCCTCATGGCCTCTGGTCTGTGTATTTAAGCCCGACTCTTTCTTTATCATCATGTCCTTCCTGTATGTTCTTCCTGCTGATTTGTAGAATTCTGGTCTTCTTCAGTTTGAATTTGTCAAAGAGTTTTTTTCCTTCTGAGTCAGCATTTGGGTCCATAAAAAGAAATTTGTGACATTAGGAGCATTTTTATATGACATATAACATGGATTAGTGCATGGTCACTGCATCCATCTTTTATATACAGTCTATGGTTGACACACTGATTTTAAGGCTCCTGATTTCAGCGTACATGTCACTATGCTGTCTCTCTCACCTGCAGGCTTTTGCAGCTTGTTCTTGTCTTCTTCTTTGTGAGGTGGAATTACAGTTTTTCCTGTTGAAATTAACACTGTTTTTCCCATGCGAGCCAAAACATCCTCAAAACACATTCAGCACATGCTTGAACACTTTGTGATCAAGGCCACATCTGTCTTGTCTTGGGTGCCTGCTGGCCTGCATCCATATGTGAAAACAGCCGTGTCTCTATTTCTAACGGCGGACCCCTGCACAATAATCACGGTGGTAATTTTAGGCTGCACAGCGTCAGCGATGGGACCGAGCCATCATTAGCATGTGACGAAGGCAGCCACTGTGAGGGTCAAGGAGGGGATGCTGGCATCCTGCCAGGCTGCTGAACAAGACGTTGGAGATGATCAGACGATGAGGCTGTTCGTTCTCTGAGCGCGTTAGCCGATCAGGGTTATTGATCAGAGGGGGTCTGGTCTCTCGTTTGAAGGTGAGCAGCTGTGGGCAGGTCAGTGGGAGGCTGGGTTGGGCTCGGTCAGGGCGAGGCTGTTGGCATGCTTGCCATGGTGCTGATGATGTGGACAGCATTCACACCTCGGACCCTGTTCATACCCCACATGCTGGTACTTGCCCGCAGTGGGGTGTGGGGGCATGGTGGGGGAGCTCGATCGGCGCTCGAGTGTTTCTGCATTTCTGGACTGATTTTGCTGACGATCAGTGAAAACGCTCAAACCTGCCAACCTCTGCGCTCGCATGAATTTAGACTGGGTCGAATTTCGATTTCATTAAACCCCTGACAGTTTTACCATGTGCTTCTGAAGTATCAGAGGCACGACACATCTGTTGCCTTCTCACTTTTTTCCATGTATTTCATGCCTAAGCTGACGCTAGACAAGCCCAGCACCTGTCTACATTTTAATGCCAAAAAGAAATGTGTGCACACACACACATACACACACGTGCACGCTCCTAAAGCCCGCATACACACCACAGCTGCAGCCCACTCTGCACCTCTCAGCACAGCTCTCCAGCAGCAACAGTACGAATGAGTCAGGAAAATGTGTAGGTGGACTCCACATTCAACCCAGTCATTAGAGGAGGGAGGAGTGTGTGTGTGTGTGTGTGTGTGTGTGTGTGTGTGTGTGTGTGTGTGTGTGTGTGTGTGTGTGTGTGTGTGTGCAGAAGGGGGAGGGGGCTTTTAATTCTGGCTGTGCTTGTAATGTTCCACTGTAAGAGGCAGTTCATGTTCATGGATTTGGGTTTGGTAATTGCAATTACTGCTCTCATCCTTCCTGTAGCTCGGGATTAAAACGCTCTCTCCCTCCTCGGCACTAATTAAAGGATCAGTTTGGACAAATGAGCGAAGAAACATATTTTATTCTTGCGTGATGTTGGCTGAACAGGGATTGTATGAAAATTAACATTTATAAAGTACTAAATTTATTATAAATATATGGTGTCTCTACACAAACGCCACTGAACTATTCTTTTAATCTTTTAATCTTCCAGTCTCCGTTGGAGGACGGCGTGGATAGGCCCCCGGTGAACCTTGGCAGTATTACTGAAGTACAGTTTTAATCTACCTGTGTTTTACTACACTAACCCCCCTCAGAGACATTTATACTGGCAGACTTCAGCCAGTATCATCAGCATACCCCCCCCCCCCCCCCCCCCCCCCAGGCTGTCAAACATGCCCCACCTCCACCCTGACTGAAGGTTAACTGTTAACCTTTGTGGACATTTTCACTGTAATTATAAATAACATTCCTACCTCCATTAATAAACTTTATTTATCATAGTATAATGCAACCAACATTCCTACCTGTGGTCTCTACCACTGATTACATTGCACCTTATATTGCACTGACCACTTGCTCCTTTCTATTGCTGTCATGGTCCTGCTGGGGGGTTTTCCACCTGTGGCAGCTGGTCCTCCCCTTTTTGGGTGGGACCTCCAGCACCTCACCTGTGGTTTATCTGCAAGCAATCAGAAGGAGAGCTTCTTAAACCTGTGCAACCCGCTTTCCCTTGCCAGTTCGTTATGCTCTCCACGCAGGCAACTACGCTGCCCTGGATCCTGTTTCAGATTTATGATGTGAAAAGTGGCGCTGCATGAGAGTTAGTGGGGGTGTTGCCATCCAAAGCCCCTCCCCCTTGTAGACACACCCATGGTTCCAGTGTATTCTGCTCTGTACCATTTGCTTTAATCTTTAGTTACATATTATTTTTCATATTTACACTATTAAGCTGTAACAGACACAGAGGAAAGGACTCAAATGCAGCACAGAGTAAAATCCAAAGCAGGCAAAGGTCACACACACGTAGACAGTTGGCGAACACCTCCGACAAGGAGCAGGTAAAAGGTCATGCAGAGTCCACGGAAAAAAGAAGCAGCAAACAGAAAAACTTAGTGGACATGCTGAGAAAGCAGAGGGCAACAGGTGAGCGTGGCTTCGAAACCCAAGAAGGTTGAACGAAGGCAAAGAGAAGTGTGCGCCCAGGATGAGTGATTCGATGTGTGGGAACAGGTGTGGCAGTTAAAACACAGGTGATACTGATGAGGGCGGGGCAGACAAAGGCAGGAAGTAAAATGTGCAGACAATAAAAACAGGAAATAACACATGATAAATCACTAATATTGATTAATGAAACAATAATGTGAATCAATAATTATGATCCTGTAATATCATGATTTTGAGTAATGAGTACAACATGTTACTAAAGTAGGTAGAAATACTTCATTCACACATGTATTTAATACAAAACTCAAAATGCTCTTCCTGATTTCACTTTCTCAGATTGTTCTGGAAAAACTGTAAAAGCAGAAATGTGTGTGAGATGTGTGTTTCCTTCATGAAATGTTTTTGTGCTTATACATTATTTACGGGACTGCTGGTGTCAGGTCGTGGCGTCCTCGGAGAGTCCCGCTGGACGCTGGATGAAATCTGTACTAACAGCTTTTAAAGACTGAAGGCCACTTTAGCCGGTACAGTCAGCATCCCTGTCCAACAGACGAGACGCCTCAGACGAATCAGGAATGACCTTAGCGGCGCAGTTTGGCACAAAGTCGCATGCTTCCGCTTGCACTCAGTCTGCACTGTTAACTGCTGTCAGCTGTAACTATGGCAACAACCAGGAGGGAGACGTGGACTCAACAGCATACCCACGTTATGTCCTGTTCACGTCTCTGCACTGATTATTGCTCAGCAGGTTCAGTTAAAGTTTCAAGCTACTGGTGAATAAATTGTCATTATATTCTAGTCATTATTTATTTATTTATTTATTTATTGCCAGTTTTGTATAGCTAGATAGAATAATTTTATTTCAAACATGTAAATATAACTGAAATAACAAGAGAAAAGAAGAAATTAAAAACATCAAGTTTCCATGAAAATCTCTATAAGCTCATAAACCAAAACAACAACAACAAACTACATATTTACATAAACTAATCAAACTGTGGTTAACACCCACTAAATCTCTGAGCTTTGTGAAAATAATCTTTTTATATCTATCTATCTATCCATATATATATACATACATACATATATATATATATATGTATGTATGTATGTTATACCGGTCACAGCAGATGGCCCCGCCCCTCCCTGAGCCTGGTAAACTGACAGCTTTTATGCTCAGCTCTGTTTTCCCCACAGCAGATACATCACTGCAGATGCTGAACTCCCCTCACTTGTGAACAAGACCCTGAGACACTTAAACTCCTCCGCTTGGGGCAGAAACTCGTCCTGCTCCAATGTGAGCTGGAGGACACCAGCTGATGAAGCCAACTCAACCACATCATCCACAAAAGCAGAGATCCTCAGCCCACCAACATTTAGCACTAAAGTGACTAAATATTAGGGGCCCCTCCCTGAGCCTGGCTCTGCAGGTTCCTTCCTGTTAAAAGGGAGTTTTTCCTTCCCACTTTTTGTTGTTGTTGTTGTTGTTGTTGTTTAAAGCTCCTTGAGGTGACAGTTGTTGTAAATTGGCACTATATAATTAAAACGAAATATTAGCATGGTCTATTTATTTTATTGCTTGTTTTTTATCTGTCATAACTGATAATTTCCCAATATTGAGGATAAATAAAGTCTTTCTCATCGTCTCTAATATTACTTTTCTGTTTGCCACCACTCGGGACACGGCCATCATGTTTGCATCTCAGACTGGCTCATTCTGCCGTAACCCTGATCACACCGAGCACCCCTCCAGCTGATGCGGTCCAACATTCCCCATTCCTCATTGCTAGCATGCTACAGCTGATGAACAACAACTGCCAAAGCTTCCCGGGTGGAGCTCAGGCTGTATGTCCACATGAACATGTCATAGGCTGTTTGGGAAGACGTGGACTAAGATGAATACACACCGAGTGGCCTGAGGAAGGCACCAAAAGCCCAGTACCGCCAGATCCACTTTTTCTTTAGTCAGCTCTGGGTCCCCGTGTCCTCCCACAGGATCTTTGCTGGGAGGAGCAAGCAACGCCCTGCTGATCAGGAGAACAGAGCCTACTGGACAGACATCAGTCTGGTTCACAGGCACCAATGTTCTCTTAGGAAGTTCATCATTTCTGGGACTGACAAGTTCAATAATCAGTTTCAAGTATTGACTGGTCAGCATTCAAAGCTCCACACTATTATAACAGAAGTGGACTCTTAAATGAGCGTTGAGCTGAGGCTGACTCCACGCCGTGGAGGAGAAACACTTGCAGATGTTGCTGATCAGCTCGTGTGGACCAGGCTGCGTTTTAAACTGTTCGTCTTGCTGACTGAAGGGTTTTTTCTGTTATGTAAAACACACTTTTACACTCTGCAGCCCGGGTTTTGCTGCCTCTGCTGCATTCCCCTGACACTCCTTAACCTCTCTCTGTGTTTTCTCTCTCTCTCTCACACACACACACGCACGCACGCACACACACACACACACACACACACACACACACACACACACACACACACACAGTCTGCCCGGCCTCCTGAGCCCTCCGTGACTCCAAAAATATAAAGAGGAAATGCTTACGCAGTGATATCATATTCAGCAGAAGGACCAAAAAGACTTGAAAAAGTCTGTCAAGTTGAACTATTTTTCCTTCCACCAACATTTCCATATGTCTTCACACTTTACTCATACGAGTTATCCAACTGGGCAACTTCCAGTGCATTGATTGTAAATGGGAAAAAATGCTGTTACTGACTTACTCGATATATCAGTATACACTGAAACAGCTGTGCCCACTGATTCCTGCTCCATGATCCGAAGATGACCTGGGCCATCAGTTCAATTCTATTTCTTTCTATTCAGTTTTATTCATATAGCACCAAATCACAATGATCCCAAGTTTCCTCACAGTGTTACTGGAGGTCGAGGTAATGCCATCCACAGTAAGTATGTGGCTAGATATCAGGTTTCTAAGATTTTTAGGGCTGATGACAATAACCTGTTTAATCTGAATTTTGAAAAAGGAACTTAAATGTTATCCAGGCCATTAAAACATGCCGTTAATTAAACAAATTAATTTGTGTCATCTGGCTTCATGGATAGATAAAGCTGGGTCTCATGGGTCTCATCTGCATAGCAATGAAAATGCATGCTGTGCCTTCCTAAGCATGCATAATGTAAACAGGATTGGTCCTAGCACAGAACCCTGTGGAACTCCATAATTAACCTTAGAGTGTTTTGATATGTTTCACATGTCAAAATAACAGTCACAATACGAAGTTTCCACTTCTGGCCGCTGAGGGTCTCAATTAAAGGGTCGAGCCCAAAAACTGCAGCAAACTTGGGATTTTTTATGGACAGGTGCAAAAACTCAGTGCTGCGTCTTTTCTGTTTTGGTTTCATTCACATACAAAATGTTTCAGGTTCGTTCTTGTTTGTTTGTTTGTTTGTTTATAAGAATTTGTAACAACAACGATAAAACATCAACAGTTGAATAAGTATTGTAACTGATACAATGAATAGACTGAAGCCTAAGAGGAAAGTGCCAAACATCAGGCCCATAAGCCAGAAACAACCCGTCAGATGCTTTACAGTGTAAACTTTGAAGTATTTTGTACCTGGAAGCAGGAGAGTGGATCAGGTCCTGAGGGCCAGTGGGCCTGTCAGTGTTTCAGCCTCATTTTTATGCTTAAAGAAATACTGATTGGAATCAAACTGGGAGGTATGTGTCCCATAAACAGTAAAATGTAACTGCCTGCATAAATAGGGAGAAAAACAAATGCAGATAATTCTAAAGTAACACAGTGTGCGACCAATCATGCTCTCTGGCATGCACAACTAAGCAGACTGGTTTCAATCAAGGTTTCAAGAAAGGACTGAGGTTATTTTGAAAGAGCACTGTTCAGCTGAGGAGGAAGAGACTGAAGTGACCTCTTCTGCTTTAGGGGTTAGTGCGTCTGTGTGAGGTCGTATGAAATGAACCACATTTTAAAAAGGTGAGGCTTTTCAGAGGCCCAGTTTATATCTGTTATCGATCTGTACATGTATGTTTGCTTTCATGAAAATCTGTAGTAGCGTGACAGAGTTTGTGTCTGTTCTTGTGTGTGTGGCAGGACAGTAAACAGGCTGAAAGGCCAGTGTTGCTCACACACTCTTGGAAAGTAAATAAACTGAAACAGCTTGAGGCAATTTTTTGGATTTCTAATCGTCATTCCATCCTGCAGATCGACCCTGCTGCAGTCCAGGCTGCTCCATTGAGGACTTTCAGTTCCACTGCATATAGACTCTGCTTAGCTGGGTGAAGATGCAGAGGTTGGTTCTGTTATTTTTAACAGTTTGCATCGAGAGGACAAAAAAAGAGGACTGTTTCTTCTTATTTCTCAGCCGTTTAGGAGTGAAACAGCATCTCTGTGTGACGGGGAAGGCTGCCAGACTATATTTACTTCTCTCAGTACCCTTCCAGCATACAGCATGATCTTTAGTTACATAAAAAATCAATAACACGCACACACACACACATACGTTCCTTCATGCAAACCTTTGAGTGGAGTCTCAAGCCAAGATTGTTTCATAAAAACATAAATCCTACATTCATATTCACCGCTGTGTGTTCTCTGTTTGTTTCTCCTCCGCTCTCTCTCCATCTGCTCCTCGTTTTGCGGCTCATATAACATTTTCATTTCTCTTCTTTCTTTTTTTTGGGGGGTTGTCTTTCGTTTGCTGACACATTAAGGTCATTATTTCTTCAGTCGCCCTCCTAAATCTTGACCAGTTACATGCAGCATTTTTTCAGCATTCAAGAGAAGCTCAGCCGGGTGCAATCGTCCGTCATCAGCCACTGAATCAGGTGCTGATGAATTCAAATCCTGCATCTGAGAGCAACTGTTGTCCTCAGTACAAAGACTGTACGAGTGAGTGGCAACCACAGACTGTATTTAAAAGATGGAGCACCATGGTGCCAAATACTGCTGCTAAGTTAATTATTAACATTGGTGGTATTTTCATGAGCCTCTCCTGGTTTCTAACCTCTCCTCCATAATGTTCTATCATGTTTAATAGTACCGAGTGCTAAGTTAGCCATCCAGCAGCTCCTTAGACCTTATTAGGACCACAGAGACACAGCAGCCGAGCACCGACGGAGACGACCCTCCACCGAATGAAAAGAGGAAAAGATGATAAAAGCCGCCCGTCCTATAGCAAAGCTTGACCACATGTTGACGGTTCTCAGTGTCACTTCGATGTTAGCATGTGCTGGCTAATGCTAACAGGGTCTTGGAAATCGAACACTTGTCCTGGCTCTGAGCTTGTTGGACTGTGTGAAAGTGTTGTGTGATGAGGTGAGCGACGCAAGGTGCTAACAGAAAACAAATTACAACAGCTGTGCTAGATTCAGATTCCACAACTGACCTGTAACGATACCATCTGCTGTTCTGTGCAGCTGTGCATACAGGTGTGCCTTGAAATTTTGGTTTTCCATTTTGTCTACAGAGGAAGCCCCAGCGTGTGAACCGTCCTCCTCCATCGTCAGTCAACCACGCTCCCTCTGCATTTCAGTGGGTGTAAAATGTGCTGCTGTGTTCGACTTTTAAAGCATGTGAAAGTGTTTGATCAGCTGACCTTGTTGTGATGCCAGGCAGGAACCAGCTGGTCGAATGAGTATCTGAATACTTCAGAAAGTAAAACTCTTTATGGTTTAGAGATTGGAACAACCACGGTGGAAAGGTGGGATGAAAAGCGGCCTCTCTCAGAAATGTAGGAGATGCAGCTTCATCTGAATATGTGTGAAAAGTGACAGAAATAGTTGTAAACGAAAGAGCAGAGGGCACGAGAGATGGAGAGCCGGGTTCTTTTGTTGCCTTCACACTGTTGGCATCGAACATCCTTAAAAACTTACTGAATTTTCAAAAAGTTAATGCAAAGTTCTGTGCGGGCCGAATTTCAAGGCTATTCGAGCGCTTGACAACCAGCTCTTCAGTTGAGTTCGGAGTACAGGGTGCAGGCATTAAAAGGACACGCCTGATGTAGGGTTGCAGGCCAGATGGAACAGCATGACATTTCATCCTGGTCAGACTCTGGGGAAGTTTCTCTCTTCTCACCTGGATGTTTCCCATTCCCAAAACTCAGAACGAGCAGCTTTGAGTTCAGTGAGAGAAGGAAACCCTGCTGCCTGCTTGAAGCAAGCCACAATTCTTCATACACATCCAAAACATTGATTTGCACTTAACACTCTTTCCTTACTTCCTCTCAAAACTCACAAATCTGCTCCGGCACGCTCCCAATCTGGACTCTTGCACCGGTTTGTGATTGCTTTTTGTGTTGTTCTCTCCCAGTGGCTTCCATGCTTCAGTGTGCAGTAGTCACAGCTAACATCCAGACACACTCAGCATGAGGAAGCTAACACACACACACACACAGAGGATGGGTTTTCCCACTCAGCTCATGAATGTGTAAGGCCCTATGAGCCTGAGGGGGGGTGGGACAGCAGCACTGCACAGCAGTTTGCATCACTTCACACACCGACTGATCAACATAAGAAATGGGTCAGCGGGGTGGGGTAGAGGGGGGTCTTTGGAGGAGGGAGGGGAGGGGTTTTGTCAGGGAAATGGTGCTCCCGGTTTCTCAGGAGCTTGGCAAATGTTTTACAGTAGCAGCACTGCAGGGAGGATGGAGGAAGGGCATCAGGGTCAGCTGCTCCATCAGTGTTCAAATGCAACTTATTCAATTCAATTTTATTTACACAGCGCCAAATCACAACAACAGTCACCTCAAGGTGCTTTATATTGTAAGCTAGACCCTACAATAATACATACAGAGAAAAACCCAACAATCATGTGACCCCCTATGAGCAAGCATGTTGGTGACAGTGGGAAGGAAAAACTCCCTTTTAACAGGAAGAAACCTCCAGGCTCAGGGAGGGGCTGCGTGTCTAATTAAAGACGTGCAGCAAAATCAGCCGTGTGCACTGAAACTACAACAGGGAGTAACACCGGTGCATGTTGGAACTGACTTCTTACTGTAGGTCAGACTGAGCAGATAAGCAGAAGGTAACTATAAACACAGAAAATCGTACTGAACAGTAACTGTGAAGAACTATAAGATCTCCTGCAGAAGAGCGGCAGAGCATGCGGCTGCTGGAAAAGCTGCTGGTTGTTTGACATGTATGTGAATATACCACATATATAAAAAATGACCCAGCACCAGGAGGTTGGTGTTGTAAGGCTAATCGACCACTCGCTGCTACAACTTCACTGAAGAACGTGGATATTTACAGTGTAGCTGTACGTTTCCAGTACCAGTTAAACTGGGACATACTGTACATACAGACTGGTTTCTACAGGTTGTAGTTAATAGATGAAGACTATGTCTGCCGAAGGTGTTAAGAGGTCACTATCAGAGGTCACCCTCCCACTCATCCATGCATGGGACAGGCACTAGGGGCACACTGGCTTGTGACCCCCCCCCCACAGTGGCCGGGCTTCCTGTTTTTAATGTTCTACTTACTAAGAACATTTAATATTGATCCAAAGGCTGATCACACCTACAGCTGTTCAAGAACAGAAAACAGGCTGAATGAAAGCCGTGTGGCCGATCAGCCTCTGTGGGAGCAGCAGTCACGGCATCATCAGCCCAAAGCCAATCAAGAAGGCAGCTTGCCTTTCACATGCACGCAGCAGCCTGGATAATCATCTGCCAATCACTGACAGGAAGCCTGAATGGAAACACAGGGGGTCTACACACGAGGCAGGCGTGCATTAACTCCTTGATTGCTGCTTTTAATCAATCAGTCAATCAGCTTCCAGCAGGTACAGGAAGCAGGATGGATGGCACTGTGCTATCCACAGCACCAGTGGAGCCGAGGTTTGGGAGCAGTCGGTCCTGTCTTCCCCCCCCCACACACACACACACACAGTGAGATTTAGTGACAATAGGCACTAATCAGCAGAACTTTCCCTCCTTAAATCATTACAGGCCGAGCTTCCATCAGAGGGATTATTGTCCATTCATGGCTGCACATAGAGCTGCATTCCTTCTCCCACAGCTAAGCCTCACTGTAATCCCATCCACGGAGCCGTTAGCAGGAGAACCCACACACACTCCTATGTGCACACACATGCATACATTAAATCCATAGTTGGCGATTTAGCTGTGAAGATTAGCACGATCTGATATCGTCGTGTTGGTGTTGTTCCCAGATCATCATACTAAATGTTGTTCCAGGATCAACATTGCAAGTGACCAATCAGAATGCTGTGACGTCATAGTTTTGCGACTTCGGGAAAAACCGCCGTAAAACAAAAAACTGTACTTAAGCTGCGAGAAACCGCCTCTGTCCGCCGATCAATGGACCCTGACCCTTTAATAAACGGTAAGCAGAATTGATATTGTCCTTGCAACATTTGAATTTCATAAATGCACGAATGGCTTGGCGCGCAAAAGAATAACGTCACAGCATTCTGATTGGTCACTTGCAATGTTGATCCTGGAACAACATTTTCATGATGATCTGGGAACAACACCAACACGACGATATCAGATCATCCTGAAGATTAACTCCTGAAGTCAGATTATAGACAAACAGAAGCAGTGCTGCATATGATGTATGTGAGCGTATGCGTCCTGTATGCACGCCCCGCCTCTCCCTGTGTTCCCACACACGTGTGGATTATTAGTGGCTGCAGATCCATTAGAAAGTACGGAGGATGGTTTAATAAAAGAAATAAAAATGCACTAATGAACACAAACAATAGAATCTTTTTCTGAGACACCGAAGCTGCGCTTGTTCTCAGAAAACGGTAATGCCGTGAATAACGAGAAGCCCAGTTACACTTATTAATATGTTACATTTGAAAAACAGGTTTGATTCAAGGGTTCAATAAAAGCAGCAGCAACAACATTAAAGCCCCCCGATTCACAGCAGGTACCTCCACGTGATGATTCAGCAGATTTAAGGCGTCCTCCTGGGTTTGAGCCGGGGAGCTTTTGCCTGTTAGATAAATGTGTAGAAACACACAACAAGAAGCAAAAACAACAAAAAAACTTTTCTTTATAAAGCCACAAACCTTCATAACTCTTAAGTGGACCCGTAAAAAAACTACAACTTTTCCATGACTGCACACCGACTCTCTGATGACCTCATTATCCAATAAGCCTCCTTTGTTTCTGACTTGGTTATCTGAATAGTCATAATATATAAAATACCTTTGCATCATTTTTCCAAGTGTGTGAGCTTAAACTTAACTAAACTGTAATCTCCGGATCAGGGCCCCGTACTACCAGACGAGGTCAGCATATCCAGGATATCTTTCCATTATCTGGATTTACTTATCCTGATGATCAGGATCATCAGGATTATCGACTCGCTGAGTTACCTGATCTAGGAACATATAAAAGGGACCAAGTGTCTGAGAAAGAGGCTAAACACTGAATGGCCCACAGATAAAGCACTGTGCAGTAGTTCAGTGTTTACAACAGTGATGGATGTGTGAACGCATTAAACATTTTGGAAATGAGCAAAGATATTAATAAAGTTTATTTGACAGCAGAAAGAAAAGCTGGCAAAAACAAATCAATTAAATCCTTCCCAAGTCAAAAACCCTGGATTAACAGAGATGTTCGCACGGCACTGGCGGCACGGAGCTCCGCCTTTGCCTCCGTGAACACATCGGACTACAAACACGCACATTACCAACTCCGGAAGACGATCAAAGCAGCCAAACGTGAGTACAGGGACAGGGTGGAGCAACAGTTTGACAACCCTCGGAGTATGTGGCAGGGACTAAACCCGATCGCAGACTTTAGAGGGAAAACCAGCACACCGCAGACCACGGCCTCTCTGTGTGAGGATCTAAACGTATTCTACGCTAGATTCGACACAGCGAACACCATGAGACCGGACAGTGTGCGCACCGCGGATGACGTCAGCGCGCACACTGTGTCTGAGGAGGATGTGTGGAAGTGCTTCAGGAAGATGAACGCACGCAAAGCTACTGGTCCGGACGGGATTCCCGGCCGCGTCCTCAGGTCATGCGCGGCTCAGCTGGCTGGAGTGTTTACACACATCTTCAACCTTTCCCTCTCTCTGTCTGTAGTCCCAGCCTGCTTCAAAATGGCCGCCATCGTCCCTGTACCCAAATCCTCCACTATCTCCTCATTGAACGACTGGCGACCTGTAGCCCTGACCCCCATCGTGAGCAAATGCTTCAAGAAGCTGGTCAGGGACTTCATCTGCTCTGCACTACCCGACTCACTGGACCCTCTACAGTTCGCATACCGCCACAACAGGTCCACTGATGACGCCATAGCCCTGACACTCCATGCTGCCCTGTCACACCTGGAGAAGAGAGACACGTATGTGAGAATGCTGCTTGTAGATTACAGCTCAGCATTCAACACCATCGTTCCCTCGAAGCTGGACAGGAAACTGCAGGATCTAGGACTGAGCAGCTCCCTCTGCAGCTGGATCCTTAACTTCCTGTCTGACAGACGCCAAGTGGTCAGACTGGGCAGCACCACCTCATCCCCCATCACACTGAACACTGGTGCTCCACAGGGGTGTGTACTGAGCCCTCTCCTGTACTCACTCTACACCTACGACTGCACGGCCACGAGCAACTCCAACATCATTGTGAAGTTTGCGGATGACACTACAGTGGTGGGTCTCATCACCAACGGTGATGAGACGGCCTACAGGGAGGTGGTCAGCGCCCTGACCCACTGGTGTCAAGACAACCATCTCACCCTCAACGTCACAAAGACAAAGGAGTTGATAGTGGACTTCCGGAGGTGCAGAGAAGTACACACCCCCATCACCATCAACGGCGCCGCTGTGGAGAGAGTGAGCAGCTTCCGCTTCCTTGGTGTTCATCTGGCTGAGGATCTTACGTGGTCAGGACACATAAACAAGACAGTGAAGAAGGCGCAGCAGCGCCTCTTCTTTCTCAGGAGACTGAAAAGATTCGGCATGAGCCCCCGCATCCTCAGGACCTTCTATCGCTGTGCCATTGAGAGCATCCTCACTGGATGCATCACCACCTGGTACGGCAACAGCACCGCTTACAACCGCAAAGCTCTCCAGAGAGTGGTGCGGTGTGCTGAACGGATAATTGGAGGTGAGCTTCCCTCCCTCCAAGACATCTACAGGAAGCGGTGCCTGAGGAAAGCGGGGAGGATCATCAAGGACTCCAGTCACCCCAGCCATAAACTCTTCAGACTACTTCCATCGGGAAGGAGGTTCTGCAGCATCCGGTCCCGAACCAGCAGACTGAGAGACAGCTTTTTCCACCAGGCCATCAGACTGCTGAACACGTCATAGACACCTCACCCTCACTACTGGAACTTCAACATTATGCACTCCACACTGTACATTAATGCCACTGTTTTGCACAATATCCAACTACCAACCTCTGTATATTTTATATATTTTATTTTATTGTTTACTCTATTTAATTTGTAAAATATGTATATACACACACACACACACACACACACACACACACATATATATACACACAAGTAGATATACATATTTAGTATACACATTCAGTAATATGCATACACTTATATTGTACATATATTTATTCATATAACTCTCAGATTTAGCCATTCTTATATTTTGCTTGTTCTCATGTTATTGTATTTTGCACACCTCTGTTGCTTGTGAAGCTCGCACACAAGAATTTCACTCACATGTGCTGTACCAGTGTACCTGCACATGTGATGTGACAATAAAAGTGATTTGATTTGATTTCAAGGAATAAAGCTGCATGTAAGAATTTATCACTGATGCTCATTCAAGAAACACAAAACTCTATTAAAAAGTCTCAGACCCTCACATTCCCATCGGTACCTTCTCTACAAATACATAAGGAGGTCCAGGTGCTGTAAATGTACAAGAATAAAAGATTAAGATACTGTTAGCAGGACAATAACTATATACAATATTATGTGGCTTGTAAATAAATGTGTTTATAGACTAACAATTACCAAAAACTCAGTGGTCTGTCTCTTAATTTTAATTGGTCGATAAGCACTGCCGGATGCCAGTTTTATACAGCTCCAAATCACAACAACAGTCTCCTCAAGGTGCTTTATATTGTAAGGTCGACCCTACAATAATACATACAGAGAAAAACCCAACAATCATATGACCCCCTATGAGCAAGCACTTTGGCGACAGTGGGAAGGAAAAACTCCCTTTTAACAGGAAGAAACCTCCGGCAGAACCAGGCTCAGGGAGGGGCGGGGCCATCTGCTGTGATTGGTTGGGGTGAGAGAAGGAAGACAGGATAAAGACATGCTGTGGATGTGTGATGTGAAAACCCAAATTCTGAACCGCTGCTTACACGACTGCGACTTACACGACTGCGACTTACACGACTGCGAGGTTCACAAACGCGGCGAGATTTCATCTAAACCAGACAACCCTGAGACTAAATCCTGCTCCATCGTGCAGGCATGTCAAAACCCTTAGAAGCCCACGGGAGCACCCGCAATCCTGTTTGCAAATCTATTTATCCCAGTAGAATTGCAACCAAATAAGTTAGCGCAATAACTTTTTTGCATATGAAAATACAGGAGTTTTACTTACATATCATACATTCAACTTGCCCGAGGCCACGGTTTCCTTCCAGTCACAAACTTGGAGGTGATCTGTCTTATAGCTCGCATGTCCGGGTTTTGTTAACACTTAAAGTCAGCAGCAGTATATTTATATAATTATCCAATTTTTATAAATGCTGGTAATTGTTCTGTCAAAGAAGTCAGTGCTCCAGTCTTGATGGGTGAAGCTCTCTTCTTTTAAGATCAGACTTTAAACTTTTCTTTTTGCTAAAGCGATTAGTTAGGGCTGGATCAGGTGACCCTGAGTCCTAACCTAGTTATGCTGCAGTGGGTGTAGGCTGCTGGGGGATTCCCATGATGCATTGAGGGTTTCTTACTCACCCACTGTGAGTCTGTACACCTCTCTGGCTTTCTTCCACAGCATGTCTTTGTCCTGTCTTCTCCCTGTCTGGTTGTGCCGGAGGTTTCTTCCTGTTAAAATACAACTAAAAACACATCTTTTTAGAATTGCATTTTGTTAACTTTTGACTGTTTTGTTTCATACTTTGTTGTCCTTGTATGAAGCACTTTGTGATCCTTTATTACGATGGCCCTGAGAGGACAAACGGACTGCAACTTAAGAACGGAAATAGGAAAAACCAGGTTTCCAAAAACACAAGGGAAGTGTTTCTGGGGAGACAATAACCCAACGGACCAGTTGCAGGAACCAAAATATGCTAAGAATTGCGCTGGGAGACACTTAAAAGAAGTGGAGGATCTATATTATTACTACAGTATTAAATGAATCATGATAAAACACGCCTACGATGTTTTGGGTTCCTGCAACCAGTCCGTCGGGTTATTGTCTCCCCAGAAACACTTCCCTTGTGTTTTTTCCTATTTCCGTTGTGTTTTGCATGCTTTTGGAGCGTTTCTCTTATTGCTGGTGTTTTTTTCTTAAGTTGCACTCTGTTTGGCCTCTCAGGGCCACCGTACTTTATCTAGAGAGGTGCTATATAAATAAAGTTTTACTGACTTACTTAAAACAGAATTTTTCCTTCCCACTTTCACCAAATGCTTAGTCATAGGAGGTCATTTGACTGGTTTTTTCTAGATTATTGAAGGGTCTTTACCTTAAATTAAAAAGCATTTTGAGGTTGTTGTATGAATAAAAGTTAATTGAAATTCTAGTTTTCTATTTGGATGTTACCATTGGCAATAATTTAGCATAGTCTAGTACTGCACTGCTTTATATAAAGCCTACAGTGAAAGTACGGCGACTTTCACGTTTTCCACCAGGTCAATCTGTGTATTTTTGTACCCCATCCAGCACCTGCTAGCGTAAGGCTGAGGCGGGACGTGGTATCATAAAGCAGGGTTCCTAACAAACTGTGACGTTTTGGGAGTGAAGATGTTTTGGCTCCACGGGTGAGTAAACCTTTACGTTTCACCGGGTTTCCCTCGTGTCCGGAGAGAGAAGCCCTGCAGCTCCGAGCGCACAAACAAAACATCTCCGAGCACTTCAAGCAAACACACAACGATAATTAGCGATCCAAAGACTTACTACGCCTACTTAACCGTGCTCCCTTCTTAAAAGTCCCAGGGCAAGAGGATACAAAAGGAGCGCTTATGAAAAATGCATCCGGGAGACCGTCTTATCTTTCATTAGGATTGCTTTGTTTTGTTCTGCTAGCCACCCCTGTTATTACGCTTCCTCTCCAGCTCCACGCTAATGACTCATTCTGCTCTTTCACAAAGTATTCCCACTAAAACAACAGCCAGCCATCCTACTCGCACACAGTCGTGTGTGTATAATCTTCAGATGATATCACCGAATGATTTCTGGAGCTCATCAGCTTGACAACGAGATGTCGAGCACAGACGTTCAGCGGCGAGACACTGTGACAAAAGCCATTATAACGCGAACATGTACAGTGTGTCTCTGGGTGCAGCGGGTGGTGCTCAGAAAGCAGGCAGGAGACACTTTGGTGGAGGAGAAACAATCATTCAGAACATTTCACGGCAGGGAGAAGAATATGAGCGAGCGGCGGCCTCATGCTGCGTAGGTGTCATGATGCGATACGCACACTATCCATTCATTCGAGGCTGTGAAAGCATGCGGCTCGGTGATAACATTTTACTCGACAACATCTGCGCGCAATCTGACGCCTCCCCACCACCAGCAGCACCACCAGCAGCACCACCTTTCCCTCCAGGTCGCCTGTTCTGGGGAATGAAAGCGTGAGATATGCAGTGGCTCTCATTCAGCAGCCTGAGCCAGTTTACTCACTAATCTGTGCCACCGTTGGCCCTTTGCTGTCTTTGCGTGGGGGGGAGAGAGCGGGCTTTGTCTGCTGTATTTAACCCTGAGCGCTGTTGCGTTGGCTTCTCCTGAGTCTCTGCCAGCGGCCAAACACTGGTAATGCAAATTGTCCTCGGCCACGCTGACAGAAAAATTACCAAAATCTCCTTCTGCATGTGGATTTTGAAAGACTGAAGGGCTGCAGACTTTGTTTTCTGTGTGCGTTCGTGTTTATGCTCATGTTTATTTTTACACAAACAAAAACATTCAGTCGAAAAATCGAACAAGAGCTGTTTAATGTCGTTACCCTGAAATTTTATTTGTCTTATTTTGGTGCAAAACGGTGGACAGGAACGACAGAGGGACATCTACAAAGAGCCAAGAGGTTCGTTCCAACGTGCAAAACGGACTTCCAAAAATCCAGATTGAGTGGATGTTGCCACAGTGGCACACTCACCGGTTTCTGGACTCAAGTGGACATCAGAGGAACTGCAGCTTGTTTTTCCTTTTTAGCATGTGCAGAGAGGGAGAGTGGCTACAGTGGGCAAAAACAGAGGAAGATGTAGTGAAGGTGTCATGAACCACGGTTCACGCACACAAGAGGAACCCAAAGCCAGACTCAATACAATTCTACATGAACTATGTACGAGTTTTATTGGTTAACAGAAAAGACCCGGAACAACCAAGGGAGACGAAAATTTAACTTGGAACGAAGGTAACCGGGAAGACAAAAGCCAAGGGAAGCCGTAATCGGGACCGTGGGAGGCTGCGACGGAAAGGGGAAACGATTACTAGTGTGCAGGGGAGCAGAGAGTCACAGCAAGGCGAGGTTCGAATATCAGGCTTACGGTCAGAGCCGGACCGTGGGACTCGAAGGGGGAGGGTGTCCATGGGAGTGAATCCGAGGAGGCAGAGACGAAGACTTGGAGGTATTCTCTGGCATCCAAACAGGCAGGTGGCAGGCATAAAGCGCCGGACTTTAACCTGAGCACACAGATGCAGGATTAACACGGGTTACAAAATACTTCGGTTTACACAGAACTTACAAGGAGCCAAGTTACCGCTGAAGGGTGACTAACGGTGCTGTGCTGGGTTAAATAGTCCTCCCGGTAACTGCCTGGAATGGGATGCAGGTGTGATGGTGACGGCCCAACCCAGGGTGTGGCCGCCGGGGCAACCCAAACACTTCCCGAACACTGAGCCACGGACCATGACAGCAGGAGGACGTGCAGATGGTTTGAGCGACAGAGGAGGATGCTGGGATAGCAGGAGATGGAGGCAGATGATCCACTGCGATGACTTCTAAAGAAGAAAGAAGAAGAAGAAACTGGGGCACCAGAAAGGTCCTGCCCAGGTTATAACCCAGGACCCTGCTGGGAGGCATCACCTGCTAACCCCCACCTCACTCTGCTCACATGGTTTCCTGTATGAATCTTCCCATCTCTCCCTCTGACACAGCGCTGCCTTCAGTTTTAATCCTTCCACCGACCCAGTGTCCACCTGCAGGCTCAGAGCTCTTTGTACTCAGCTCATGTAATAATCAGTTTCACATGTACGTGGGCTGCAGCGAAAACATAAACTGTTAAACAAATAAGCTTGATAATAAATCTGACAGTCAGCAACTTTAGCCTCTGGACTTTAGGACGGTTGTCTCCTCGTGGTCCTGAATCAGCTCAGAACTGATTTATGAGAAACCAGAGGAGCACCTCAGTGGATCTGCTGCTGCATGTCTGAGGATAAATCGGTGTTTTCAAGGAAATGGAGCAACACGACCTGAGTTTGGCTCACTGATGTGTTTTTAGTTTCACTTTTTAGTAACTTAATGTGGTCAAAGACAAAGAAACTGTCAGGTATATACAATATTTGAGAGCATGAGGAAAATATTTTTTATGTCCTTAAGAAAAATGAATGTAGCGCTAACGGCGTCCCTGCTGTGAAGCACGGCAGCGGTACCATCATGATGTGGGGGTGCTTCACATTGGCACTGATGGTCCTTACAGGAAACTCTTCCAAAGCTGGAGAGAGGTTTTAAAATTCAGCATCAAGACGACCCGAAGTCACCTGCTGACACCTGATTTATGAAAATCCACAGGAAAGACCTGAGGAGCATCTGGATCTGCTGGAAGAGTAAGACAAACTGTCCAGATGCAGACATGCAAACCCTGCAGAGGTTTACTCAGGATGACTCAGAGCTTCACTGGCTACCAAGGAAGCTCCCACAAAGCTGTCAGTTATGAGAGTTTATAATGTGATAATTCCTTAACTAAAGAATAATTTATACCGCAAGGCCTCTAATAGCCTCTGATGATAGAAACAGTGTGATGAGCTTAATTTACCTGAAATAAACTCTCTGCTGCATCCTGGAAGAGCTCGACACGCTCTGAAATGGCTGATTAGTATTTTCGGTGCATATATGATAATTAGTTTTTTCATATTTTGTCCTTTTCATATTTACTTTAAAAGGTCAGAGAACATTAATTACTCTGTGGTCTATTCAGTCAAAAGTTAGTCGAAAAATGCAGAAAAATGCAGCGCACCTGTCTGAAAATGATTTTTGTGTTCTGTTGTTTGTCCTTGATGTTCGTGCTGCTTCCTCTGTTCAGGAAAATATTATCGGAGCTTATAAAAGAAAAAGCATTTACAACTAAAAAGGAAACACATGAACTACATTTCTGCTTTTTAAAAATGTGATTTACGGGCGATTTCCTCTGACTGTGATTCAGATATTCATCCTTTTCAGTTTGATTTTTCTGCCCATCTTTTATAATCATGATAAAAACAAAACACGCCCTCTTTGAATTCAAAGGTTTTAAATCTCAGGACATAATAAAGATACTCTGGTCTTAAAATGATGTCAATCCAACCTCAGATAAAACAAAATACGACATTTACACCATCTTATTATTTATGTAACAACACAGATAAACTGCAGATGCAGAATATGAAAAACTAAATACTTTCTCATTGCTCTCAAGGACAAACCAGTGTTTTTACCTGCTGCTGGTCCAAAACGAACTGTGTCTGCTGTCGCGTACTCGTTTCTTCTTCAGAAAATAAACCTCAAAACACGATTTTAGTCAACGAAACGAGTAATTCACTCCAGAGCGGTGAACTAACTTTAAACGTCTTTACACACTAGACACGTAAAATTTGTACGAATATTTTGTTGCCATTTTTTAGATAACATTTTTTTGCACACGAATAAACAGATGTGACCAATCAGACAACTGCGTTTGGCAACACACAGTGATATTGAAAAACCTCACAGCTGCACGTCACTCACCCATCATCGTACATCATAACTGAGGATGTGGTCCCAGTTAGTAAAAGTGGCATTATAATCTCCATGGATCGGCGTGACGTAAACAGGTGTGTATAATGCTGCATTCCTTTGACCTCAGAAGTCCTGATGGTGGAACTGGAAGTGAGTTTTACTACTACAGCTGTTTACGTTGCACTGCTGCAGCCCGCGACTGAAATCAGGGCTGGTGAGGCTTCTTCAGCTTTTCCAATGAAAAGTCTGACTCGAGGGATTTCTGATTTCCAACTTAAGGTGTCTCTATGACATAATAAAAATGAAATAATAGAAAAAAACTAGTCAAACTGAGTGTTTACAGCTGTCTGCAGCCCAGATTCCTTCTGCCTACACTCACCTCATTATCTGAAACTTTGGTCACGTTTAATATGAAGAGGTAAGCAGAGTAGCTCCAAATAAAAGGTGCTTTTAAACTAAATGAACCTAATCCTTGCATAATGACAGTCTCATAAAGCTGCTGTGAAGCACTGTGAATGTCTCCTAAACTAAAGGTAAAACCAGGAGAAATCAGAAGCCTGTGTGCTTGAAACAAAACTCCACTTCCATCAGTGCAATCTAATCGGATCCATCAAACATCAGCAGATGGACACACCAGACCTTTGAATACTCCGCCCACCGCCCTATCATGAGCCAGTGTCGGCTCACCAGACAGAAGAGGAATGAACCAGTGACATGCTGGCACGTTTGCATGGAGTGCTTCAGCAGGGCAGCTCACATGGTCAGCAACACGAGCAACGTTTGGAGGCAACTGCAAGTCACCACAGCCTTACAGTGTGTGTGTGTGTGTGTGTGTGTGTGTGTGTGAGGGAAGGTAAAAATAGAAGTAACAAACAGGAAAAAGCATCCAGCATGTGATGATTAGTTCCATTAGGAGAGTCTCAGAGGAGCGCACCTTTCCTCCGATATACAGGGGCTACCATCAACATGAGTGTGTGTGTGTGTGTGTGTGTGTGTGTGTGTGTGTGTGTGTGTGTGTGTGTGTGCCGGACTTGTGGGCAAACATGGAAGTGAGAGGTGAAGGTAGCAGGAGCTCAGAGGTCGGCACTGTATGTATTCGTGTGTGTGTGTGTGTGTGTGTGTGTGTGTGTGTGTGTGTGTGTGTGTGTGGAGATAGAGACAGAGGGCAGATGCCGGCCTGGTATGTCTCCGCTGATACACTCTCCGTCTGGCATAATAAAGACCATGTGGAGTCAGACAAACTGTGACCGCTGTGCTCTGCGAAGGATAAAAATCCATTATGCACATAGAGACACACACTTACACCGCCACACACACAAACACACACACACAAAGAGTGAAAAAAAAAAGATAGAGGGAGCGAGGGAGGAAGAGACGTGCCTCAAAACCCTGCTCATTTATAATGCATACGCCGAGCTCGGCTTTGAACAACAAACCCGATGCTCTCCTCCTCCTCCTCCTCCTCCTCCTCCTCCTCCCTCAGCCGTGGAGGGGAAAACCCACAGCCTGCTCCGACTGCTTCTCACAGGCAGGGACACGCTGAAGGAGAGGAGGCTTATCCATTATGAGGTTTTGAAGTCAGCTCGCGTGGACCACACTGACCGGCTCGTATAGATTCTGAAACTGAGAACGGTTAGTGTGGCTCTAATGTTTGCTGCATAAACACTACGTCATCTAACATCTACAGGAAGCAGATCTTTGGTGTTAATTTGGTTTATTAACTGACGATGATGTAAATCTGTCCATCTTTAAAAATCTGCCAAAATCACGCTGAGAGGGCGACAGCGAATGTAGGCTAACAAGATTCCAGCAAGCTGAATGTGGGGCAAACTGTACATGAGTGGAGAAAGATGGGACACATTTCTTTAAGAAGTGCACACCAGTCATTTTTAGGGACTGGTGACTTCATTTAACAGCCACCTTCCTCGATAGCTAAATGGAAGCTTCAGCGTGTCAGACTGTTTCCTGGTGAGCGCTGGACGCGGTGGAAGATCACATCAGTTGATGTGGTCCGGTTGGCCTCATCAAGTGGTGACCTTCAGCTCGCACTGCGGTGGTTTGCAGCCGAGCATGCG
Source organism: Oreochromis niloticus (assembly GCF_001858045.2). Classification (NCBI taxonomy): domain Eukaryota; kingdom Metazoa; phylum Chordata; class Actinopteri; order Cichliformes; family Cichlidae; genus Oreochromis; species Oreochromis niloticus. The sequence goes on from NC_031965.2 coordinate 38,576,622, forward strand.
GTGGCGTGGATGAATTAGCATCTCCACGTCTGAGGCTGGAAAAGGGTGGAGCGACCAGCCTGGTCCGGGAGGAAGTCGTCGCTTCAGCTGGAGGAGTTCAAGTCTGCAGTGATGTCAAACTGGCTTCACTGTGGACCGTGACACTGGTCTTTGACCAGTTTCCAGATCATGCCAAGCTTGAGCCTTAGCGGTTCCTGGGTTGTTCCTGGTTGTTTGCGTCTTCTTTCAGACTTCGGCAAACGTCAGAATAACCTGTACTTACATGTAAATCTACAACTCTCCTCCTTAGATGCTGACTGACTTCCTTGGTCTTTCCTACTGTTCTGAGTGTTGGTCAGTCCAGTGAGTGCTGTGCTTTTAAACTATTCCTTTTAATGCTGCAAAGAGAAACTACCAGTTGCAGCCCTTCCTGATTACCAGTGAGAACTTAATTAGCCTATATTTGAGCCTGCATATCCACAGAAGTGTCTCTACATACATGTCCAAAGTAAACTCGAACTCGTGCACCCAAATCTTGTTTTTAAAGTCATTAAGGATGTTTGCGGTCGAATCACTCCAGCCTGGAAAAAGAACAGTTCAAAGAAATCATTAAAGGCCCAAACTTACCAGGACGTCCATCCTCATGATGGATGTATACAGACTTCTGACCACAACTGTATGTGCGAGATACGATCAAACGGTTCTGGTAACAGACTCGTAAAAATCAAAACCCTGGTTTATGTTTTGCTTGGCATCAGGTTCTCACTTTTTCCCCTTTCCCTGTTTTAGGCACTAACAACTTGGTTAGGCTGCAGAAAAACTGCTTTGAGGCCAGAGAGCGAGAACAAGCTTACGTGCAGCACAAACATATAAAAGCACAGACTGCAGTGTACGATTTGCACATTAGGTGACAGGAAATGATTAAATTCTAAATAACACTAAACTAACTTGAACTATAAGATTGAAACGTCTCAGCAGGAACTTTATTAGCAGTTGAGCTGATGGCTAAAGGTAGAGACTGAGACTCGTAGAGTTGGAATAAATCTTTTAAAGAGCAGAAAGTAAAGCAGTGAGCTGCCCTGGTATCACTGAACCACAACACCTTGTCTCACTTTAGTCTTTATCTTTGTTGTAATGTAGTGAATTTTAACTCAAAGCTGGACCTGCGACAGACTCCTGTTAGGAAAAAGTGAGTTTAAATGGGTGAATCACATCAAGTAACGGCTCGACTACTGAGTGGTGACAAGCAGGGAGCACAGCATGAATAAAATATAGACATTCACTCTGCACAGGCCTGCCTGCTGCCTCCTCTGTTTCTGTAGGAAGGGTGTGTGTGTGTGTGTGTGTGTGTGTGTGTGTGTGTGTGTGTGTGTGTGTGTGTGTGTGCGCCCAAACGGAGGTCCATTAAATGCATGAGATGTAGGTCAAAGCGTGGAAGACACCAGACATGTTCTGTTGTTCCTCTGCTGTTAACACAGCCTGGCACACCAGACTTCTCCGTCTGCAGCCAAATGCTCAGTCAGACGGAGCTTTTTAAAATATACAGCACGGACGGCGAGTTGTCATCTCGCTCTGTTTAAGTCTCTGATGGCTCAGAGATCCAGGCTGCCGCCCTCTTTCTGCTCCGCACGCACCCAAAGAGGAAGCAAACACACTCACGGACAGAGAGGTTTCATTATCTGTCTCACAGAGCAAATGCATTTTTACCCACGTGTCACTCTTTACTAACTAACAATAATGTGTCACACGTGCATCAGTACACAGCTGGGGGGGGGGGCTGGTGTAGGAGTGAGAAACCAGTCAGAATGGAGCAAAAGTTTTACTTTAATGTTCTGAAATGTGTCACATTAGTTTCCCAGGTGTTTCCAGCATTGGCGGTGCCAGCAGCGGCGTTCCTTCCTTGCAGGCTAACGTCCACACGCCTGTACAGAACGACGTCACACCCCTCTCCAGTCGGGTGGTCATACTCCACTGTGGGGTCGTTTGGTTAATTAGCAATTCTACTCTGGCTGTTTGTGTTCATGTAAGTGTGAATGCTTGTCTGTCCCGTGTGTATCCCGCCTCTCACCCAGTGATGGCTGGAATAATGCCGTATTCCAGATACAGAAGCGGGAAGTTGGAAAATGAAGGAAAAACAGGATTTATTTTTGCTTCTTATCAAGATAGAAATATTCATGTTTCACTAGCAAAACAGTGTAATATTTGTTTTTGTGCCTAAAATCTGCAGAACGTTCTGGGATGGAGCCGGGTCAGTGACCTGAGCACGGCTTTGTTTACGTTCATGTTGGATTGGTAACTCCGGGTTGGTGGGACTGCTCCAACTGTCCAACTTGGAAATCTGAGGGGGCGTTCCAGATGAAATTCTGACTTAATCTGGAACTCTCTATGGGGGCGGGGCTTTAAATAAACAGTGCACTATTTTCCCCTGAATCCTCATCCAGCTCGCTAAGCACAGCCCCGCGCTGTGGCGATGATGCTGCCTGGATTTCCTATAAATCTTATGAAGTTTCTATCAGAAGTTTAATCATTTATAAATGTGCTACCAGTGAGTATATATCCATTTTTCATTGTTACTAAAGTGCAATAATTCAGCACAGTTTGAGATCTTCAAGTTAAAGGTTCATAGAACATAAACAAAGAAAGATTAATGAAACTTTTGCTTTTTTAGGAAACATAAAGTAAGAAATTTGGGTCTTCAGTGTTTGTGCATGCTGCACACATTTAAGCTGTTACAAGCTGCAGCCAAATACATTTTACAACCACTCCGAGCATGATTTTTATCAATAAACAGCTTTTAGCATCAAAATGGATTCATCATATCATCAGTAACCAAAACCTTCCCCACACTCTGACCCCGGGCTCGTCTTCTGTCTGGGATTCCTTCTGGATGAAAATATTTTCTGCAGCCGGCTGTACGAGGACAAGCAGGTGTTTATATTCACACAAACAGGAAGTGAACTTAAAACTTAAATGATCTTTAATTAATCTTCAGTTTATTGTTAACCTATTTGTCATTATGTCACAACAACAGTCGCCTCAGCGTCCCACAGCATTAATGTCCCAGTCTACTCTGAAACATGGATCCCGTTCGGTGTCGCTGGTTTCAGGTTTGCTGTAACAGAGAGTACGAGGATGCCGCCGTGACTCATGGATGTGTGAAACCACTACTTTTGTTTTATCCCAACTAGGAAGGGCAGCAAATCGTGCAGGCAGCTTGTTGCACTCGTCCTTGCACTGTATGTCTCCTCCGTGGCAGAAGAACAGTCTTCATCTGCTCCTGCACATCTGACGTGCTCTCGGTGTGACGTCCGGGATATTTAACTTATTGCTTTTTGTTGTTTATGTTTGCAGTTAAAAGAAGAAGAAGATGGTTTTCAGTTTGGGCTCATGGATGTGGGTGTGCGTTCAAGGCTCGTTGCTTTCTTAAGGGGAAATAGACGCTAATTACGAGAGGCTCCCGTGGTTACAGCTTACAGGTGCTCACATCAGCGAACACAAAATGGAGATTGTCATTGTCGCTAATTAGGATTTTAACACACTTGACTTGCTGTAATGTGGAGGTACAGATGTAATAACCTGAGCCGGTGGCACAGCTCACTCGCTCTCCCGGGGCGGCGAATATTGCCGCCGGTGTCTCGTGGATCCGTGGATGGCGTTCTTTGGTGCTGATGTCTTGACGTATATTTGAGGAAACTCCAAAATAATCTCAGGTGGACATTTGTAAACGAACGCTCAGAATCACATTTAATCCGGATGAATTTAAGTGCTCGAGTTCATGTTTTTAACCCAAACCATCAAACTTAACCCAGTCTGACAAGGAAGCAACAGAAGAAGTGAAAAGTGTGTTTAACCACCAAGCAACCAAATTATTTTAGTGACTAAAAGCTGGCTCCTCTGTTACTGTTACATAAACTTTTAAAGGCTCTGATTGTGTTTATCATACGCTTCGTTTTTATGAGTTAACTTTGCCTCAAGGTTTCTGCAGCAGGGTCCTACTCCAGGCCTGTTAGCCTCATTACCCCTGACCCTGTTTAACTGAAAAACATCATAATGTAGTGAGCTAGTGTCAAAAATTATAATCAAATCAAATCATATAAGAAAAAAACATGCACATATTTCCAAACAGGAAGCTGTCGCAGCAAAATGTGAAACAGTCACAAACAAGGAATCTGATTTTCCACGTGCACGAACACGATTGTCAGGATTTCTCATGACTGTCATCATAACTTTCTATTTAATATCATGTCTGCAGCACATACAGTATGTTGTCCAGATACAGCGTGGAGATGCCACCAAGCAAGCAAGAAAATCCATCTTTAAAAGAAGCAGCAGCCTTTTTTCAGCCCATATCATCATATTTAAGTAAACCTGACTGCGTCGTTAACCAGAACCTAGCAATATATTAAATAATGATACAGATTAAGTGTGAACATGTGTAACATGTACGACTAGATTCACTCCAACACAAACGTTTCCAATTTCTGAATCTGGATTTTGTTGCGGTTTAACTGTGGAAAACATTTATTTTGCACATGGATACGAATGAGTCTGCATGAAAATGGATAAATGAAAAACTGTGTTGGACACAATAAAAAAAAAGTGGAAAATTTGTGTGTAGGAGCACAAATCAGTAGATTAGAGGTCACGTCTGCTGTGAGACCAACACAACTTTCCGTTATCCTTTTTGCATCAGTGGAAAAATCCCCGTAAAATACTGCGAGTGGCAGATGTGGACTGAGAACTTCATGGTAAGAAAGTATTTTATGATTAAAATATCACAGAGACGCACAGAAAGCACCGCTCGGTCACTCGAAGGCTAAAAGGAGGACTTTCGTCTTCTGGCAGTCAGTGTTGCTGCTGCATGACGTCAGTAGTTGAATGAAGGTGCATGGGTAGGAACGGCATTAATAAGATTAATGATCATAGGAATAAACTGTGTTGTTAATGGATATTTTCCTTAAATCAATCAACAACATCCAGATCTATTACACGTGTTATTTCAGCTGCAGCGTCACAGCCAGCATCCATAAAGCACGACGAGCCGGTGAGAATCAGGATTTTGTCCACAAGCTTTCATGTGAATTATAATTTTATTAGGATTACACCTCTACACTCCACACGAGCCTTAAAGTGAGCTGAGAAAAACATCTGAGAGCTGCTGAAGTTTGAAGTGCATTCTCTAAATGCCAAGTGGAAACTCCACCCGGGGCAAGGCTAACTGCGGCAAACCGAGAACCTTCAGCCAAATATTCATGATTATCTCCAAACTTAATGACTCCAAGTAATAAATATTCAAAGACTAGAGAGAGCAGAAAGCATTGCTGGTTATTTACAGGAAATTGGAGGTTTTAGGTGAATAAACAGAGGCTCCACAACTCTGAGCATAAATAATGCAAAGATTTGCTTCACACCAAACACCTCTCCGCGTCGGCTCAGTGTAAGCCTCCTGGATGCTCGTGAAATGATCGTTTTTTAGGGCAGGGCGGTGATACGGTGTCAGTCGGCGTCACGTGACATCCAGAGTTTGGTTTATGATCTAAATACAACACACCGGCTTGGTAAACGATGCAGAAAAGGTGAGAGGATCAGGGAGAACTGTCTCGTTTCTCTGGAAGGTATTGACCTCAACATGTGACCCTGAGATGATTTGGAGCCTTAGAAATAAAAATGGTGAAATATTGGCCCTGAGTGTGCACTGCTGATGAGCGGTTTCTGCTCAGCATTATTCAAAGGGATGACTCATTTGCAAGGGTGGGAAGAACACACGAAGACCGACCGAGTCACGGGAACCGAAGAAAATTCAAAGTAAAAATTAAACCATTTGCTCCAATTAAACATCTTATCGAAGTTTCTCACCTGTGGCACGCCACACAAAGATGGCACTGTGTTCTGGGATGTTTCTGCAGTAAAGGCCTCTGACCCAGTGATCCTACCAAACCAGACCAAACCAGTATAAAAAACAGACTTTTTGCACACAAGCTTCACGAGGTGCAGAAACCATACGATAGAGAAATTCAGGTCATTACGTTTTATGGCGGGGCGATTGTGGCTCAAGAGTTGGGAGCTCGCCTTGCAATCGGAAGGTTGCCGGTTCGAGCCCCGGCTTGGACAGTCTCGGTCGTTGTGTCCTTGGGCAAGACACTTCACCCGTTGCCTACTGGTGGTGGTCAGAGGGCCTGGTGGCGCCAGTGTCCGGCAGCCTCGCCTCTGTCAGTGCACCCCAGGGTGGCTGTGGCTACAACGTAGCTTGCCATCACCAGTGTGTGAATGTGTGCGTGAATGGGTGGATGACTGGATGTGTAAAGCGCTTTGGGGTCCTTAGGGACTAGTAAAGCGCTATACAAATACAGGCCATTTACCATTTACCATTTATTCAGATGGTAGATAAAAGCTGGACGCAGGCACCCTGGCATTGTTCCGACCACCTCCATGTTGGTTTTTTGAAGCCAGAAGCGGCCATATTTGGATGAAAGCGCGGAGGTCAAAGCTTGTGTCTGCAACTCACGGAAGCACGTGTGTGCTAAACCTGAGCCAAAATCGAGCTCGGACGCTGTGAACAGTACCGTATGTTAGCTTCACGCCGGTACAGCCTACAGTTAAGTTATTTCAGGCCTGTTCACGCTCACAAGCTTCGGGTGGCGACCGACTGAACGAGATCACTGATACCAGCAAAGGATGGCCGAGCTCTCACTTAGAGATAGGTGAGAATAACACAGACGGGTTTACGTGCAGTGTGGGACGCACTTACTCGCCAAAACGGTCCACGCTCAGCTCGTCACAGTAAAACGCAGTTTATGACTGTTTTTTAAAAGCATTGTGTTTGTTCAAACATGCAAGACAGCATTAAAAAGAGAAAATCTTCATATTTTCTTTCATTTATGGGCAGCGAGTATATAAAATAATTACCTGTTGGTCTCTAAAGGTCCTTCAAACTGCATTCTCTACACTGGCCAGCAGGTGGTCATCAGACTCGAGCTCAGTGCTCACATGACCTCTGACCTCAGCGAACCCTGTCCTGATGCATTTATAGTCTAAATTAAAGACGGTGTTTATTTTGGAAATGATGGATCAGAACCCAGAGCGATGGTGACGTGTGACCTGTCAGCGTAGGCTTGTGGTGGGCGGACAGCTGTTTATGACTGCTAAGCCTTTACAGCTGTGCTGCGCTTTGAGGTGAAATGCAGAGTCATCAAAGTGTCTGATTTCAAGTCGTTTAGATCACGTCTAAAGAAGACTTGATATCCTTGATTTTGCTTCTACAGTCTGACTGGTCCAATCAGAAGAAAGCTGTCTTAAACTGAAAGTGGACATAAAGGGGGAGGAGCTACAGCTGCTTATTTCAGGCAGAGGGTGGACTGAGGAGTCGTACCAAGGCTCAGCATGAGATAAGGAAGGATTGTTTTGAGCTGTAAATCGTGCAAAGCTGCCCTAAGAGGAGCATGAGGATAAAAGTGTGGAGCTGGAAATGAGCCGAGCATACTTTTATCCCTCCAAACATCTGACGTGTTTAAATGTGCTGGAGTAAAAAAGTGCTTTCAAATAAAAATACTGATGAAAGGAAAACTGATTTCACATTTCTTTTTTTCTCTCTTGGCCTGCAGAAGCATGGGCCTTCTTTTAGTGAATCTGCAACCACAGAAGCACTTTGTGAACTCCATGTGTTGCACATTTGACTAAAAACACTTGTCAGCTCTTTTCCGCAGCCGTGAGATTGCTTCCTAATAATATGGTTTATGGGGCCAGTTTCTGCGGGCCTGTGTTGGATGTTTCCATTTTAAACTTATCATTAGAGCCGGCTCTGTCCACATTTACTATCTTGCAGCGAAGCGTGTGTTTAAGCGTCAGTGTTTCCAGCAGGACCACATGACTCGGGGATGCACTTCGGCACAGGGAAAGGAGGTGGGGGGAGGGGAGAGAGCAGCAGCTGTACGACGCAGAGGAGACGATCCCGTCAGCTCCTCGCACTTCCAGCAGGTTGCAGTTAAAATTAAATCAGGGCGTGCACATCAGGTTCTGAGCGAAACACTGGAATTCATGTGTCATGCTCTGCTTTCATGTTCAGTGTGTTATTAAAGGATCAACCAATGTGGATGCTCGCTGAGAGTGCTTGGCTTTATGCCTCCGCAGTAGAAACTTACACTCCTGCACAAAAACTTCCCGACCACAATGACATTACTTAGAAGCTCTGAGGCAGCAGGAAGCCCGAGACTCTGCTGGATTCTCAGAAACAGTGTCAGAAGTTTATTTGTGCAACTGCATTTTTAAAGCAGACCTACTTTGAACTGAGGCTCGACTTAAGAAGAAGAACGTCACGCTAACGTGGAAACGATCGTGTCAAGACAATATCAGCTGATCAGGTCCTTTGGTCAGTGTAGTGCCTCTCACTCCCTACTCATCCAATATGGACGCTAACCCTTTAAAGCCGCCAGGGCTTATCTTTATATTTTTACCTGCTGTAGCGCCATTCTGGGGAGCATTTCAAGTTGCTATACATCAATGCAACCGTTATATCCCAAGTTTTAATAATATCTATGCGTTAAGCCCATAGTAAATACACAAATTGCAAAAAAGAACGTGCAATAAACTACAAAAAAATTGAAAATCGTTTTTGTTTTGTTTTTTTTACACATATTTCTAGTTTCAGAGGTTTATCCATCAAAACTGCAAATGCAAAAAAGTTGCACAAAATAGTTTCCACAGAAGGTTTATTCTGAGTGTCTTCATAGTTTCATTTCTGACATGCACTCATTTTTATAAGCTGCGGGAAAAATGAAAATAAATATTTTTGTGCACAATTTGCAAAAAAACAGCATCAAAATGAACCATTTCCAAAAACAGAGCATTTTAATTTCTAAGCCCCCAGAAACTGTACAGAAAGGCATAAAGTCAAACATGACACACAAACACCAGTAAACCTTTGAAAGGCCTTGTATGGAAAAAAAAAAAAAAAAAAAACTAAGTTTCCCACGAAAATGACGCCACTTCCGGTTTTCGCAGGTTCGCCTGATGTTTATTGAACAGCTGATCGGATCGGCAAAGCGTGTTTCTGGACTGTTTTTGTTGTTGACAGCAAAGCCATTCGTGGAAGGAAACGGCGACCTGGGACAAGCTGAATGCGTGTTATGTAAGTACGACTCCTCCGGTTTCATATGCAAAAAAATGATTGCGCTAGCTTATGTGGTTACATTTCTACCGGGATTTAAAAATAGTTACGCAAAACGGAGCGCGCATGCTCCGACGGCCTCAAAATGGTTACGGAGGCCTCGCTGTAACGCACGTCATCATTTTCCAACATGCATCATTTCTGTGGCGTGTCCAGCGGGGTGGCCTGGGGGGGCACAGGCCACCCCCCAACCAGACTGGCCACCCCAGGTGCCACCCCGAAGCCAAAACAATAAAATCCAATGAAATATCAAATGTACGATTATGTTTTCACAGAGAAGCTGAGATATCCGAGTGTAAGTGAATGCAGCATCGGCTTCTGCGCTATGAGCATCATGTTAGCAAAGGTAGGAGAGCCAAGCACGAAAGACGGCACCGCAGAAAACAGTTTTTCGGCGAAAGATTAACAGTTTAACATAGCTGGAGGCCATCGAGCATGGCGGAGCTTCCACGGCGGCTAGCAGGTGGATGAGGGAAGGGTAGGCAGGAGGAGGAGAGACCTGAGGCGGCTGCTGGTCCGAGTGTCAGGTGAACTGAACTTCAGGTAAGAAGTTATGACCTGCAGTCTATCTGGGTCAGATATAAACCAAGTTTAGGTGGAGTTTATTTTCGTTGTGCTGACTTTTTACAGTCAGTTACAATAACTCGTACTAGCTAGCATGACAGAGTTTCTATACAGCTGGGTGGGTGCTATGTAACTGATGTTGAACTTTATTTTATTCATAAGGTTAGTTTGTAGAGTTGCCAACGGCTCCTTAAAAAATGGAATCGTCCCTCATTCAGAGAAAATATTACAGGTTTTGTATTGAGCTGAGAAGAGACGCAGTTTGTCCCGTACTTAAGCTAGAATGAAAAAGACACAAAGCTGGAGTTATTCTGTCTTTACGCTGCACAGCTGCCTCTTCTTCTCTCATTCTTTCCCCTCTCTCTCCTGTTGCTACTTCAATCATGAGACTGATCAATGATCAGCTGATCTGCTTTTCTCTCTTGTTTGTTTATCGCACACTTTGCGCCAGAAAGAGGAAACCAGCGGATGTCGCGCTAAACAACAGCAGCACGTTTAAGCTTGATCAGCTGTTGTTAGAATTTATTTAATATTAATTTCTAGTATCAGCTGATGTTTGCTGGAGCCACAGCTGTAAAGCTGCTGGTCATGATATCGGTTTGGATATGTGGTGAGAGGGAAACATGAAGATGAAACCAGGAGATGTCCTTACTGAATCATCAGAGCTGAACAGGTGATGGAGAAACAGGTTTACCTTTTAGGTGACATGAATGAGTTGAAGGGAAGTTATGAGCTGTTTCTGAGAGACAAATAACACCAGGATCCTTTTCTATGTAGCTGACAGCTGGTAACTGTGCAGGGGGGTCTAGCAAAGTTATGCCAGGGGGCCAGGTAGGGCATTAACAGGGAAAGGGGGGCACAAGGAAATACTTTTCTTTCTTATTCTCATTTAAAATATCTAGCTTTTATTAAACAGCTTTTATTAATTGTTTTATTAAACAATTATCTGAATCTTGCGAACAAAGTTTTTATCTGACGTAAAATGTATAGAAATCATACATATACCAACAAGACTGTACATCACTGTCACAACAGCGTTTGTTTTCATTCAAAGGCTTTATGGCTTTAATACCTGGTGGGCCGGTCTGTAGTCAAAATGCCCAATTTTTTGTCCCAGTCCAGCCCTGCAGGTTAATACTGGCAGTGTCACCATGCCAGCTGACTGTATTTCATCATCAGCCAGTGTTGTTCTTTATACATCAATATTACCAAAGTTTATCATAAGGCAGCATAGAAAGTATTTACTTGCTTTCAGGTTTCATTCAAATGTTAGTCTTTTCATTTGTTTCCCCACTTTTTTCCTGTTTCAAAATCAAACACCAGTTTGTGAGAAGATTATCTTCTTTTTTTAATAGGCAGATAAAGTTTTGCATTGGCTAATTTGCCAGTTGTATGTTAAAAATGTTTGTATTTTAATATTCAAAAATGTTTGTGCCCAAAACATATGTGCACCATATGTCAGTAAAAACACTATGCAAATATTGCTGTCCTTGAATGCTGAGTAAACACTGACAAAGCACTGATTGTATCTCTTGTACTTCATCAACGCAGTATCTAAAAATTTTGCACCGTAGTGGTTAAAACCTCATTCTAATAAGAGTTAAAAGCAAATTCAGTTATTAGGTTTACAGGGTTATTGAATGATGGTTAACTGTTGGTAGAATTTTTTTTAACATTATCTGCCAATTACATCTGCCACCCTTCTCCAAATCTGTGCCCCTACCTGGCCCCCCCAACAAAAATTTTCTAGACACGCCACTGCATCATTTGGCAGAATTTACTATTTTTTCAACCACACTTACACGCCTTACATATAACACTGTCACAATAACAGCGACAAACATCAAAAGCATGCATTTTTAATTTCTCTTTGCTGACTGGGACCTGATGAATGTTAAAAACAAAGAATTACATGATTTTTTTTATTTCTTTTACCTGATTGTAGTTTGTGAGAAAAATGAGATCCACATATGAGGACATTCGCTTCAAACGTGGATAGAACAGTGGCAGTATAACGTCCTCGTAAGTGGATATCAGGCCCTTGTAGAGCAAAACTTAGTATTTTGGGCTATGTCCACACGTACACGGGTATTTTTGAAAACGGAGATTTTCCGTTTTCGTTTTAAAAAATAATCCCGTCCACACGTAAAGGCAGAAATGAAGGAAAACGCTGCTAGGAACATGCCAAAGCAGCAGGTGGCGCTATATTCCTAACCGTGTAGAAATGTTGGCCAATCAGAAGTCTAGAAGCCTCGGTGGGAAATAGTAAACAAAGCTGGGGCATAGAAGCAGAACCGAGTCGTATGTGTGGAGGGACAGTAACTGTGTGTGTATATGTAAGCATTTAAACACTGCAGAGAGTACAATTAACAGTAACAGTATTGTAGAAATTCATTTCATCGAAACAACAACGTGGCGCACACTGTGACGTCAAAAAAGGCGCACACCTTTGACGCTGCGTTTTCTCCGTTTTTCTCGTCCACACGTAAATGCAAAAACGGAGTTTTAGAAAATATCCACCCTGGCCGGAGTTTTTAGAAATCTCCGTTTTCACTGACCGAAAACGCCGTTTACGTGTGGACGAAAGGTGCAAACGCATAGAAAAATCTCCGTTTTCAAAAATACCCGTGTACGTGTGGACATAGCCTTGGTCTAGACAGCCCAAAATGCGATGTCCACATAAGTTGACGCCAGGTCCTAGGAGGTCAACAGAGTCACACGGGAAGGTATACAATCAGAATAGGAATCAGAATCAGCATACTTCATTAATCCCTAAGGAAATTGTGTAAAAAAAGATAAGATAAAGATTAAATAAAATAAAAGCTCTCCTCTGTAGCAATGGGACAAACACACCTGACTGCAGAGAATAACAGACTTTTGTTCATGTGGGTAACACATCTGCCTTACATGTGAAACATCCCCAGTTTGTTTCCAGGAGGAGACACAGATCCGGCCTCTGGAGGTCACGAGCTGGTGTGACTTCTACTGCCAGTTCTTGGCCTGGATAAATGGGAAGGCCGTGTCAGGAAGAGCATCTGGTGTTAATCTGTGCCAAATCAGTCATGCAGATCCATCCACTGTGGTGAACCCTTGGAAAATAAGCGAGCAGCCAAAAGTACCTGTGTTTCTTATGCAACACCAGATGCAGCACCAGATTTTAGGTTCCAGTGCTTCATCACGACCTACAGATTAACGCCAACCTCACAAACATGAGAAACCACACCGCACATCCACAGCAAGCAACATCTCAACACAACGTAGCCGAAGCAGCCGCACGACTAAATCAGGGACTCAAACATTATGAGCCATGATCGGAGTGACCTCATTCTTGGATTGTTCACATTTCCCACCGATTTTCAAACTTCTTTCTACTGACTGTGTGTTAAATGAAGATGATGCACTTGATACTACATGACTTCAGATGAGTTACTGAGTTATGGGCAGATGGCTGACACAGAGCAAACTGAGAAGGAAAACAATGCTGGATCAGTACAAAGTCGCAGCAAACATTTCATTACTGACCGTCTTTTCTCAACAACTAGATTTGGTTGAAAATTTGTTCCAGAATGAAATAGTTTACTGGACCTCCTCAGACTTTCTGGCTAAGTTTGTGTAAAAGAATTTTCTCCGATAATGTCGTCTATCAGTTAGAGAGAAATAATAAAATTTCACTTCTGGGAAGAGAAAGAAACTCATGAAAAGCTGAGACCACTCTCAGATACTCAAACCGATATCCTCGAACTCTGGACCTCGTCTGTTATTCTTCCAAGCTGTGAACCAGAAAGAATTTACAGCTATTTAAATGCAAACGGCATTAAAATATTTTTTATGTTGATAAAACGGACACCTGATAAAAGAAGTCTGAGCACATGGAGTGTCTGTCAGATACTGCTGTATTAAATACAAACAGACACATGACCTACAATAACGTGAAAAATCCTTTCCCCGCTGAGTGAGAGACGTCTGTCTGAACCGCTGTGGCACAAGGACGTGACATCAGCACGCGTGGAGCTCGTTGGACCGAGGGGGCGGGGTTTGAACTGTTTTCTGGAACTGATCTGGAGCTTGTTGTTAGTACTTCTTCCTCCTGGCGCTGTCCCAGGACCCAAAGGTTGAGAAACCAGCCTTTATTTCCGCCCTCCCCCCAGGTCGGCTGGCTGTTGGTTAATGTGTAATTAGAAGCAGATTTAATGGAAGAAATGATTATCCCAGCAGCTGATTAATCATTTACTTTGACATCCCCCGGCCTCGTCTTCCCAGCTACGATGAGTCCGTGTTTTTCCTTCTTTTGTATCTGGCTGTGAGTTTTTGATTCTTGGACACCTTTTAAAGTAATTTTTAAAACATTCTTATTGATTTGTGAAATAAAATCACTGACTGTTGTACGGTGCCTTTTTTCTGGACATTAGTAAACCAGTGAGAAACCAAAGCAGTGACCACAGATGCATAAAGAACCCGGGGCCTCTCTCGGCCTCGTTAGTTTAATTTCCACAACTTTTTCCCAGTTTAACAAAACGTTTAAATGAATTAAGCCACAAATCAGCACATATCTGAATCTGACCAAACACCTGCTGTAAGGGACTATTTTCTCTCAATCAGCTGATTGATCAGCAATTCTGTAAAATGATTTTAGGGGAAAATCGACTGTTTCTTGTCTGTGAGGTGAAAGTTTGTTTGAACTTCAAAGATGTTCACTTTAAAATGACAGAAGCAGAAAAGGCAGAAACTGGTCACGTTTGAGGATCTGAAGAACACTTTGTAGGTGTTTTTCTCTTCAATGACTCACATTCAATTTGTAGGCGATTAGCTGTCAGTTAACCCTGTAACACCAAGTGTATCATATTTAATACGAGTTTTTGAGGCCTCTGCATCATCAGTGTGAAAACCTGAATCACAGTGTTCATTTTTAAGCATTAAACTCTACAAAAATACCAGATGTAGCAAAATGATATCAAAGAAAACTCATCTATACAAACTTGTATTAAATTTCTTTAAAAATTTGAATTTTCTGGCCTTTTTTCCAGGTTAAGTTAGCAGGTTAGAACATTTTAAACCAAAGTGCTCTACAGTACAATAAACTGGTTCCCAAACGACCCAATGAGCTGACGGCTTTTTCACCAACTGGTTACACAGCGAGACGTTTTCTAAACCGCGACCACCTAACTTTTTCAGATCTCTCAGTATGTCCCACTTCATTAGTCCACCAAAGCCCACAGGAGCCAGATTACGGTCTGCACACCAGCAGATCTGCAGAAGAATAGGTCGCATAGCTCTTCTAATTAGCGATAAGGCAGGCCGAGTCCCACCGTCAAAGCATATCCTCGATAATTAGGCTGCGGCGATAATCCCGCCACCCCCGAGCTTCCATCAGGGAGCAGAGAGGGGTCGGCCGTTCAGAAAACTATTACGACTCCGACGACGATCCACATCGACGCGTGAAGGAAGGACGAGAAGCAGACACCAACATCGATGTACCATTTTTATTGGACTTATATAGAAATACTTAAAAAAACATGAAGTAGCACCATTACTTTTTTTTTATCATGTATAACTTTAAATGTCAGAAAAATAAAACTCTTGATACATTTTCAAATCTTGTCTCAGCAAATATAATATTAGTATTTGACCATGAGGTTAAAGGCCCTTTATCATAAAATAAAATATACTTTGTTCTTAAACTTTGCTCAATAAAGTACATTTACGCTCAAGTAACTTCACCTACATATACATAAACAAGTGGTAAACAAATGTATTAAAATAGAAATACTAAAACTATAGTGGTGCAACAGAAGCCTGTAATTCCCACTGGAATCTAATTCATACAAATTTTAGAAAGCATAAACGGTTTCTTTGTGTTCAACTTACTAAGTTTTGTACATTTCAATGTTTCATAATAATATAGAATAAAATATGCTTTATATTACGGAATAAAAAATATGCTGGGTGAAGCAGATTTAAAAGACTTTTTTTTTTTTGCTGAACCTATAAAAACTCCATCCCAACAGAATACTGTCAAATACACATTTTTGTGGACTCGGATTTGCTCCCACAGTCGTGTGATATTAAAATAATACAGTGATCAAATGCCGTAAGGCCGTACTAAAAAATGAACAATATTTCAACCCAGCTACAAAAAAGTTCACTGAACTTAAATTAAAATATCTGTAAACATCTTTGCAATAAGAAATATAATCTTTCAAGTCAAAAAAGAATAAAATACTTCAATCTGTAGTAATGTCATTTAAAACTTTCAACTTGTGGAAATTGATTCTATACATATATATGTAGGATATGTTGTTGCTCTCCCTCCCTCGCGTGGTTTCTGACCTCGAGCTGCAGTATCTGTTAGGCCGGACACCCTCCACGTTTCCCAGCCACCGCCCCCCCTCACTACACTTGAAACGGTCTACAGGCGGACCCCCGTACCTCCGTCCTGACCCCAATGTCTCTCTTCGCTTCATAAATATAGTGTACAATTAACTAGAACTATTGATTACTATACTGTAATATTTAAAACATGCACTTAGATGTTGAAAATATTTCCCCAAGCTACAGTACGTTATTCACAACTAGCCCACAAAGGCTGTCTGTCCCTTCTTCTGGATACTGCAGCCTCTCTTACATACATATGTATATCTATGTACACTTTCCAGACTGGCGATTGGCTGATCGTTAAAGCGGTATGAAGAGTCTGTTGTTGCTATTGTAGTCGGGCTCGCCGCCGAGACAGTCCTAGGGTTTCACTTCTTATGAAAATATACGTATAGCCTGAGTGACGCCGGTGTGGCAGACGGGGCATTTGGGGTCGCTCCTCTCGCAGATCCGATTGGCACATTCCATGCAGAAGAGGTTGTGCCCGCAGGGAACCAGCGCCGCGATGACCTCGCTCTCAAAGCACACCGAACAATCGCGACTACCTTTTCGGCTGGTGCCCGAGGAGGTGGACGAGGAGGAAGAGGAGGACGACGACGAGGCCGAGGAGTCGCACGGGACCCCGGGGAGGTGGGGCCCGGCAAGGAGGCGATGGAGCCAGAGTAGCCAGGGAAACTGAGTGGGCCACCGCCCGGGTCGCTGCGCACCCTGCGGGCTAATGGGTGCTCGGCGGGCCCGCCGTTGTGGCTGTGGAGAGGAGGCGACAGGCGAGGCTGCGGGGTGCAGCCGTTAACCCTCCTCTGGCTCCCCGCGATCCCGTTGGCATTAGCCGAGCTGTTGGTGGGGAACATGGCTGAAGTGGAGGTGGGGGAGCTGCCTCCGGTGGAGGAGGGGGTCATGCGACTGTCGTACGGGGACCACAGGAGGCCCGGCGGGGCTGGTGTAGGGTCAAACCCTGGCGAGGAGTCAAAAGTCAGATCAGTGCAGTCGGGGGAGATGATGTCGCTTCCGTAAACAAACCCGTTGCCGTTGGTGTTGACGTTGATGTTGTTGTTATTGTTGTTGCCGTTGTTGTTGGTGGTGGCCGTGTAGCTGAGTGCCGGGCTGGGGGGGCTGTAGTCGGCCATGCGCGAGCTGTTGTTGCCGAAGTAGGAGTCTGTGGAGGCGCTGCCCAAGGAGGAGGAGGAGTCGTTGCGGTAGTTGGAGAAAGGTTTGCGTACAGAGGTGGGGGTCATCCCCGCGCTGGGCTTGGACCACAGGGTGGCATGTCCGTGCAGGTCAAAGCCCACGTCGGTGCCGTTGGCGTGGAAGTCGTTTTCGTCCTGGAGCTCAATCAGGCCTCCGGTCCTCATGGCGATGTGGGCTTCGATTTCTTCGCGCGCTCGGTCCACGTTCTCCGGCATCCCCGTCACCTCAAACACCGGCTCCTTGTCCCGGCTCGGGGTCACGATGTAGGTGTGGGTCTGCTGCTGGATCCGCTTGATGGTGGCACCCTTGGGCCCCACGACCAGCCCGACTACGCGGTAAGGCACCCGGACCTGGATGGTGGTCTGTCCGGGCAGGTTAGGCGGTCCGGGGACCGGGGTGCCGCTCCCGTTCAGGCTGGTGTTTTTGTTCCGGGAGGCTCGGATCATGGAGAAGTGCTCTGCAGCCGAGATGATCTCCCTCCTGGCCATGGCCACATCCTCCCTCCTGCCCGTCACCACGAAAACGGGCTCCTCGCCTCGCACCGGAGTCTTGATGTAGGTGTTGGTCTTTGCTCGCAGCGCTTTGATCTTGCAACCTGAGGCAAAGGAAGCAAAAGAAGAAAAGTGAGGATGTAGAACCTTGACATGTGGCACATGTTCTCAGAACAGATGCTGAGTGTTTGTTGTTGTCTCTCAAAAAGTGCGAGCAGCCTCAAAAAGCAGGTGAGGAACCCTTTTAGAGAAGAACAAATTCAAACCACATGCCACCGCCACGAACATACAGCAGGACAGAAAGAACAGCGAGCAAGTCTCCTTCAGGAAAACACGAGGACGGCTGCTGCGAGACTCTTTGTAGCGCAGGGGAAAGGGGGGCAAAGCTACGTAAAGACTTCATATCCTGGAAGCTGAGCTTTAACTCGCATTCCAACGCCCTGAAGCACAGGCACATATCTTTATTATCAAAAAGACCAGCTGAGGAAACAGCCCGGGAAGAATGACATAATTAGCCAAGCGAAGCCAGCTGAGTGGGACAGGCTGATGTAACCAGCACAGGAAGGCGAGTCCAGCTAAACTCAGCCCGTAAACCAGTTTAAATCCAGAGTTAGCGTCAAATTGGTGCAGGTTAAATGAGGATAGAGTCTCCCTGCATTAAAATAACACACCCCCAGGTCACGGCTAATCCACCATTTTTCCTCTCCGTGCTTCTAGCCTGACTTAACCCGACGCAGGGGGCTAGGTGATGGTGTGGGATGTAAACAAGCCTCCTGCACAAATGTCCCACTGTGGCTGCTGAAAAGTGTCCTTACAGTTCCTTTTGTTTTTGTGGGAGCAGCAGCAGCAGCACAGGGAGGGGAAAAGATTCCGCATATGTAACCAAGCACCAGTCCCGCCCTGCAGCCCTACAGCTGGAAACACTGAGAGATCTGTGCAGCTATGGGCGTCTGCAGCCTGCGAGGCAAGGTAACATCGTGACCGCTGTCCTAATTCGATCCGATCACCATCACAGCCATTAAGCAAGGAATTTGTGAGGAAAACACGTACGCACGCACGCACACACACAGTGACCTACAAACACGTCCACCACATGATGATTATAATAACCTCTATCCTGTCAGCGGTCATCGCCAGGCTTCATCCAAAACAGCTCAGATTTCATTTTAATTCTTCGAAACCAAACTCCGCTCATTTTGTCAAATACTTTAACAAACGCGTGCCTGCCTGCAGAGCACGCACGACAAACAGCAAGACTTTGGTGTCTTTTCTGAGCTGCTTCCTGCTTCTCTTCAATTCGGCAGCAGCAGCACGGCCTGTTATTAATCTCAATAAGCACTTATTCCACTTAAATGTCAACTTCTTGAATCTGTGCGCGCTGCCGCCCACCGCCGTGTATTTATAGAGAAGGAACAATGTATGACTAACTGGCGAGACAGAAACTGAAGCCCGGGGGGGAACAGGGAAGCCGAATTCACCAGCAGAGCTGCAAATGTAGCCTGAAAGCAGGAAAAGTGACACATGCGCTGTGTGAGTGTGCTGGCATTCAGTCCTCCCACACGGGACACGGTGCTGTTTGGGTGCATGGCCGCGCTCAGCTGTGCTGCAAGACAAACACCAACCGTCTCTCACACACACACACACACACACACAAACACACACCTTGTCTGCCCACGATCTCAGCCACATGCTCGGAGCTGGGCACCGGGACGCACTCCGTCATGTTGACGCTCTTCTTCCGGGGCTCCTGGCCGTTGTCGTACAGCGGATTCTCGTCGTTGTCCAAGCCGAGCAGGGAGAGCTGGTCCAGGGCGATCTGCAGCGCTCTCTGGTCGTCCAGCGCGTCTCCCTGGACGCTGCTGTCGGCGAACAGCGAGCTGGGCATGTTTGCGGCTTCGCAGGGTTGCGGGTGGAAGGCAGAAAATAATACAGGAAGGAGGGCGAAGAAAGGAGAGGGGAAGAGAGGAGGAAGAAGAGGAGGAGAAGAGGGGAGAGGCACCGGAGCCGGTTCTCAAAGACAACTGGTCAGTGCAAAGAAACCAGTGCGGCTGAGGAGGGGAGGGAAAGCAGCGCAAAGGAGCCACAGTAAAACCATCCACCCCCTTTGGTTTCCAGGTCGAAGCTGGACGTCCCGGTTCGAGCCGAGCCGTGCTGCTGCAGGAAAACGCGTGTTTATTCCACAGCGGTAATAATCCGTGCTGGCTTCCCCTCAGCTCCTCTGTTGCTTCTGTCTGAGTCTTTGCAGAGCCAGACAGAGAGATGTGCGGGTGACGTCACCGCCTGGGCAGGGGCGATGCGGTGCCGCGGCTCGTTTGCATATCCGGGATCCGATTGGCTGCCCGCAATGACTGGGCGGGCCCGCTTGTAAAGGCACGCCCACCTCTTTGTTCCCAGTCTTGCTCTTTGTCTCTTTCCCGGTTCGCGCTGCTCAGGCCGGCTGGCAGGAAGTGGAGCTGTTCACGCGTTCATCACGCATCACATGTGTTCTTTCCCCGAGGATCTCTCCAACCTCGGCCGCTCTTCCACAAGATTCTTTTATTTCTCTTTAATTTGACCAGGCAGTAATAATAAACTGTAAATGAAAGATGGACAAACACAGCCACCTATGATGTCATCATTAACCTCAGTGTTAACAGAGCCAACACAATTCTCTCACTTCATGTCATATATATACAGTGCCTGAGTACTCTGTGTGTGTGTGTGTGTGTGTGTGTGTGTGTGAGCGTGTATTCATATTTTTGTGGGGACCAACAGCCCTTATGGGGACCAAAATCCTGGTCCCCACAAGTCTGAAGGCATTTTTGAGACTCAAAATGTTGTTTTAGTGTCAGGGTTATAGTTATGGTTAGGTTTAGGCTAAGGGTTAGTGTTAGGCATTCACTTTTCCAGGGAAATGGTAGGGTAAGGGGTTAGGGAAAGCATGTTGTCAATTAGATGTCCCCACAGGATATGAATACCCAACATGTGTGTGTGTGTTATCTGTTTGTTTGTGTCGTTGAAATACAATTTTTAGGTGTGCACAGCCAACATCGTTATGTTTTCTCTGTGATTCTGACCCGTTCCACTTCCTGTTTATCCACATTGTACAGAAACTGACTGCAGTTCTGCCTGGGCATAGCAGAGGGGAGGGGGCACTGCTAATCCTCATTGTTTTGGAGTGAATAGAGCTAAAGAGCTAAAATAATTCTTTCCATCTGTTTCTTGACAAAAAATCCACATGTATTTTAGTTTTTGCAAATCCATCATCAATACTTAACTGAACTGAACTGAAATAAAATCATCCTTGCAGTGAAGCTGATTTTGCCTCTGATGCCTCAAATAAAAATGGAGGATACTATAAAAAGAAAGGTTTGTGGTCCATAATATTCACAGAAAGGTACTTTACTACATTAAAACCTGAAATTAGGAAACGTGAGAATAAAATGATTGTTCTCTATCAAAAACACAATGACGATTTAGTTCTGGGAGCTGCATGCGCTCAAGAGCGCCCCCTGTGGAAGTTCACTGGTGTGTTTGGTAATCGTAGCCACAGGTGGGCTGATTATAACAGGAGTCTTTGGAACTCACCAGTTTCTGCCTGATTTTACTAGTGACGGTTAAAAATAACAAACTCTGTTTGTTCTGCACATCACGACGACAACACTGTTCACAGCATTAGCATCTATTTGAGTTTCTATTGTTGCAGCTTGGACATAGAGTCAGTGCGTGCAGGTTTAGTATGAGCGCTGAGGGTCTGGGCGTCCTCTTCAGTGCTTCATCTTTGTAACAGAAAACACAAAAATCTGAATAAACTGGAGCGAGGCTCTGTGGCTTTCTCATTAATGTTTAACCCGAGAGAGTTTGGAGGGAGTAACCTGATTAGATATGCACGTCCTACCTGATCACTAATCAATGACAGTAACAGCTCTGATGTGTTCAGCACAGTTCAAACTTTGTCAGTCATGCACATATTTTTACTTTGGGATTCTAATAATTTACATGTGGGTGACGAGTCTGAGTGAAGGCGAGGACGGGCATCGTTATTTTAAAATGAGAAAAACCTCAGCAGCACTTCACTCTGTCTGTGTGTCTAATGTACAAGAAAATGCACATAAGAGCTGCGTCACCAACTAGGAAATAGAGTTATGTAGCCATCAGATACTTTTATACATTTTTCCAGGAGTTTGGTCACAACCATATTTCTACATAGCAGATGTGTCTGTGAGAGTTGGGAGGCCGTATTAGTCACTCAGTCCTGTGTGGACTCATATCATCTGTGCTGCATCGTGTCAGCATGTGTCCCCAAACAGATCAGCTGTAGCCTCACAGAGGTAAACCCATGAGCAGTCTGTCATACATCAGGTTCATCAGAGACCTGCACCCGCCTGTGTCTCAGTAGCATTTTACAGCACGCTGTTATACTGGTGTATGCTTATACTCAACTGTATTCTCTGAATTTTAAATATTTAAATATTAAATATGTCCTTCACTTTTTCTACTTTTTGAATAAACTCCAGTATAAAAACTGTATTTGGTGACATGAGATCAGTGCAGTGCTGAGAGGGACACTTGGAGCCTTTTTTGACCCCTGCCTCTTTCTTCAGTTGAGCACGGCATCATGAAGCTGAAAGGTTAAGAGCACTGCCAGGCGATGAGGTGGGAGAGGCTGGAGGATGGTGGAGGCGGTGGACCGGTGGGTGGGGGCTGTTCGGTCAGGGGGCCTTTGACCAACACAAAGGGGATTTCAAGCCGATTCAAAAACCGTTGAGACCAGAAGCATTTTGCTTTGTCACCTCACTCCAGGAGCACAATGCCAATGCTAATGAGGAGGAGCCGGAGGAGGAGATGCGATGGGATCCTCTTGTTGATATTTGACACCTCAGCTTCCCCCTCACCATTCATCTCGTCCCGATTTTCCTCCTTTGTGCATACAATAAATGCGTTTCATACTTTCTTAAATCCTCGACTACATCTGTGCATCTGCACGTTTCCGATTTCGAGTCGAGCACACGTGCGCCGTGCGGGATTTATCAAATGTCTCTTACATCATCCCTTCCTTTCTGGATCTGCGTCGCTAACTCATCCACCGAGTGCAGAATCAAATATTTATCTGTTTGTGGCTAAGCTGAGCTGTTGTATTTGAATAAAAGGCCTGCATTGCTGCTGGCTGCACCTAACCCTGATATGTGGAGAGCATTCCAGAAACATGAAACCCTCCCCGCTCTGCTCCGCTCTGAAGCCTCCACTCTGTTCGTTGTAGAGAAATGACCCAGAGCAGCACTTCTTGCAGCTGCGTTTATCTACATTTCCCTCTCTGCTTGTGTTCATTCTTCTGTAAAATTCTCCCTAAGCTTTGGAGGTCCGAGGAAATAAAGTGCCACCGCACGGGCCCTCAGTTTGCCCCGCTGCTCTTTCTTAAACCCAGACGGACACCGATCGCAGCATCACGGCTGATCTTTGTTGTTGGGTATTAGGCGTTAGCCAGCTGCTGCTTAGGGGCGATTACCCGTATGCCTTTTAATGAGAGGAAGAAAAGCTTAGCCCGCTTTAACCCGGAGAGCGACAGACAGGGCTTAGCGATCGCTCTGCCAGTCACTGCACCGCGGCTGCAGGGCTGCAGACACAGACGCTGGGTCACAGTAAGCAGTAGGTCACAGGATACAGAGCAGCCTGTCGGCGCGCCGCTCCTCGCTCCGGCACCCTGACCTCATGTGTGCACGTACAGGACGTTAGCAAGGTAATGCAGATCACAGCGCTGCGCAAAGACCCAGTGTGGCTGTTCCAGCTACAGTGTTCAAAGGCCACTCCACGGCCCTGGAAATGAAGTCTTCCTCACCAGTGGCACCTTTATTTCAAACATCATCAGCCCCACAGACAGGGAGGGTGTAGACATTGTTCTCCACCAGGCTCAGTGAGCAGTTATCACCTTGCTTCAGTTGTTCTTGCTTTTAAACACCCTGGTTTGGTTGGGTTTCGGCACTGCTTGGTTCAGGTAACAAAAGGTGATAGTTTGGGTTCAAATCTGCTCTCACACAACGCTAACCACACCTGAAACCTCCATGTTTTAACTACACACTTGTGACGAGCAGATATTTGAGCCTGGCGATGTTTTATGCATTAATTTGTACCTTTATGGCACACAGACTGACATATTTATGTATCAGGGTAAATTCTTCTGTCTGTCTGGTAGATGTCAGCGGGGCCTTTGTTTGGGCAAGTCTTCAGATTAAAGCTGAAGAAGAAGAAACTTCCAGCACCAAACTTCCATCTGTTTACTTTGGATGCCCTTCCCGACGGGGTCAAACCGGGGATAGCTCATTGTCAGGTGAATGTGTAAACCACCACACTGTGGACCCTCCTGAAAGCTACGCCTTTGTAATCTTAGTCCTAATCTGTTTGGAGTGGATGACAATTGGCTGAGCCTGTCTATGGGTGGAGGAGGTCACCTGCTGATGATATCAGTGACTCAGTTATTCACCTCAGCGTTCAAACCCCCAAATACCACAACAAGAGTTGAAGGATTACTCGGAGCATGCTGCACGTTGCCTCTGATCCTCACGTTGGCGTTCTGGTCCGGTCGTGTTGACATGTTGTGTGCTCGCTACTCGTTTTAAAGGCTGATGTGTGACTGTACGCAGCAGCTGTTTGTGAGCTGTGACAGGAGACACTGGCTGAATCTGTGAGCTGCATGAATCTGCTGCATGGCATCAGCATCATTAAAGCTCAGTGTGTCACTGCTAGAAACGGCTGAAGCCACAGCGACGGTCAGAGTCGCAGACACAGCCCGGCCCGAAGGCAGCCGGGGAAAGAGCTGCTTTTTCTTAAGACGCTCTGTGAGAACCTGCAGACATCGAGCAGCTGTGCAGTACCTTACTTTAATTAATAAACTGTATTTGTCATTGTGAGGAAGAGACTGGAAGCCTCTCGTATGTAAAGGGAAACGTCAGGCTTTCCTAACTCTGTAAATTTACATGAAACATCAAAAACAAAACTATCAAGTTTATAAACAAAACAGGAGATGTTTAACATGAAAATCAATCCATTCATAATAATGGACTGATTTTGTTTGCGCTTCTGTCATTCTCCGCTTTGTTGCCATTTAAAGACACGCCCATTTTTACTTTCTCCTCACCTTCACTGTCACACTTTTACACTCTCAGCAGCACCGACAGAGGAGGACGGGTAAAAACAGACTTCAGTACAGAGAAAACAGAAGAAGAAGGTCTGACACACACTGTGTGATTACAGACTTTAGCACAGAAGAAGAAGGATGCAAGGAAAGGTGAACACAAAGGTGGGAAAAAGAACAAGGAAGCAGAAATGAAACGGAAAACCCAGCGAGGATCTCATCTGTAAAATAAACACGACCTAAAAAACAATCTAAGAATCAATATTTAAAAAATATAAAAGCACCAGAGAAGTTAAATATAATAACAGGAGCCAGAGATAATGCAGAGCGGAGCTGACAGGAGACAGATGGAGTGGAATAATATTAATAAAGGTGACAGAAACACGTTCGGTAAGCAAGAAGAGCAAAGAGCTCATCAACAAGCGTTACACTGAAGTGTGTGAGAATCTACGGTGTGGCTGAAGGGGTGTGTAAGCCGCTGTAGGCCATTGGATGATTGCACACCTGAAACCTCTCCTGCAATCAAACACAGAGAGGAGGCCTGACTGAGCGGCGAGCAGCCTGATGACGGGGAAGAGCGTTAATGTGGTGAGGGCTGAATTTTAACCAAGCCCAAGCTTTTCACAGACCTAACAGCTAACCTTAGCCACAAAGACACCCCAAACAGGACATGAACCAAGGTCTTCTCCCACAGCTGCCACCCCTCCAGCCTCCTAATGCGCCTTTTATTTAGCACCATTATTTCTTGGCATCCAGTCCTGAGATTCGAGGCACCGGTGCCAAAGCCGACCATGTACGGCTGCTGAAATCATACAATTAAAAGCATTTCAGCCCTTTTTCTTGGAACGAGGAATTTCTACTGAAGCCAAAGAGTCTGACCAATAAATTTAAAAAGCCATGCAGGTGGAGCGTTACACAACTCATGGGTTGTGAGGTAGAAAGTTAAACCCTGATGGGGGGTTTGCGTAACCGCTGCAGGATGTCAGGCTGGGCTGAAGGAGCAGATTCACGATTCAGCGACAGCCGGATTAAACCTCCCACAGGTTCACCTGTAGAAGCTTTTGGGGCTTTGTTAAAACATGACATCTCCTTTCATCGTTATGCAGACGATGACTGCGAGTCCTCTGAAGGGTTTACGAGATTGTTTGGAGGATGCTAAAGCATGGATGGCTTTAAACTTTCTTAATATAAATGAACAGAACACAGAGGTCACTGGGTTTGGTCCCCCTGACCTTGTTAGAAATTGATATTTTATTTTATTTCATCTCCAGCTGTTTGCAAAAGTGAAGCCGTTCCTCTGTTTGAGAGACTTTGAGAGAGCTGCTCATGTCTTCATTTCATCTCGCCTCGACTTTGGTCTTTATTCAGGTGTCAGTCTGTCACCGGTTAGCCGACTGCAGCACGGTTACCCCCATACTAGCATCCTTACACTGGCTGCCAGTTAGTCTTTGAATTGATTTTAAGATTTTATTATTCGGTTAGCACCCTCATACCTCTCCGATCTTTTGAACGGGAACACTCCTGCAGGATCACTGAGGTCTGCGGATCAAACGCTCCTGGCTGTCCCGAGGTCCGGTTTAAAGAGGAGATCCGGCCTTTGCTGTGGCCGCTGCTTCACATCAGGAAAACACGTCTTTTATTCCCTGACTTTTAAATCAGAATCAGTTTTTGCTGCTTTTATTTGTCTTATTTCTTACTCAACATTTTCTGCTTCTGTTCTTAAATTTTGTCACATCTTCCTATGTTTTGATTATTGTTAGTGTGCAGCTCTTTGGTCAACAGTTGTTGTTTTAAACGTGTTTGATAAATAAATTTGACTTTGACTAAGATGGCTGGAGCTGAACTAAACAGTGATCAAGCTTTAAGGAGGGACGAGAGCAACGCTGCACAGGAGAAAGGTTTGCTCAGTCTTTTTGTTTTCATGATTGTTAGAAGTTAAAATTAAAGACTGACTGAAATCCAATAAATCTCAGTCCTGCCGTGATGGGACTAAATCTGTGTTTTGATCTTCACCTCTAACACTGATAGCAATAGATTATACAGAATAGATTCTGTGGTGTTTCGTGTCATTTATAGTCTCGCTGTAGGACATTAACATACAAGCAGGAAGCTTCCGCCGTGTTACAAACAAACTGCATCACCTGAAGCTATGTGGGGGGAAAAAATAGAAAAGCAGGAACCTTCATTAAATCAAAGGTGGGTGGCAAACGGCGTGCTGTGTAACAGACAGAGAGGAGGAACAGCAGAAAGCAGACACAGATGGAGGTGGAAGGGTGCAGCATGTTCATGTGGTGTAGAGCGGGGCCGGCACGTAGCGCTCGTGCACGCACATACACAAACGACGTGCTTCTCAATTAGCACTGCAGACATGTTTTTCTCCTTTTGTGATGCTCTGAGAGGTAAGTTGTCCGTCTGTGGCAGGTTGCAGAGACTGTGTGTGTCTGTGTGTGTCTGTGTGTGTCTGTGTGTGTGCCACAGTCTGTAACCTGATCCACATTCAAGGTTAGACAAAGGAAAATGGGACAGACACATTTTTACAGTAGAAAGTCTCCTTCCTGTCTTTTCCTGTGCACACAGCGTCTCTGCTCCCATCATGTGGTATTAATCATCACCTTTAATCCCAACACAAACCAAAACACACAGGAACCCAGTGAAGGCGCCGAGGCCTGCGAGGCGAGGGCTGGCTCGGACGTCTTCGGCGGGACAGAGTAGTTTTTAAGTCGGCGTCATTTGTGCGCGTCACTCGGGGAAATGACAGGTGACAAAGGGAGTGAAAACAGGAAATGCGAGATTCATTTTCCCTCTTGTTGCTGACAGGTGGAGAGGTGGCTGTGACTCATCAGCATGCAGGTATAGTCTTTGGTTTTTTCCCTGCACTCCTGATGCAGCTGCAGGAATGCTTTGCCTCCTCGTGCAGCTCTGAGGAAATGGTGCAGGCTGCTACTCGATCCGGAGGTGCGGATGCAGCGCCGTCTGCCTCTCCCTCCCTTTTCTCCTCCTGCCTCCTCCCATTTCCATCTTCTCCTCCTCTCGTCCCTCTCTCCCCAATCTGCTTCCCCCCCACGCCTCCCTCCTCTCGTCTTCCTTACATCTCTGTATCTCCTCCCTCCCCTGTTCGTTCTGACACACTGAACTGAAGTGGCACTGCTTTCCTGCGCTGTGATTGGCCACCTGCCAGACGCTGGGTGAGCCAAGCAGCACAGCGGCAGGGCAGCTGGAGCCGCCAGCACACAATGCAGCACAACACAACGCTCCCCCTCCTCCTTCGCCTCCTCATCCTCAGCCTCCTCCTTCATCATCCCTCCTCCCCCTCCTCCACAGCCAGCCACAGCCCAGCTCTTTGTCTCTTCCTCCCTGCTTCTCACTCTCCTCTCAGTAGCTCACCAGCTCATGAAAAAGCCCAACTTCCACATTCTGCCTGTTTATGGTTTGTTTTTTGGTAAAGAAGTCGTGTTTTCACTTTAAATGAACAATCGTGTCTGTGCGCCGAAACAAATCTCCAAGCCCAGAAAATAAAACCTCTCAACGACCGTCCGTTACACTTTGATAAGTGGCTTCCTGCGGTGGTGCAGATACTCTTGTCAAAACCTCTTTCAGTCAGTTTGAGTTCCTAAAGTCTCCTAAATGTGAAATCAGAGCCCACAGCAGGAAGTGTTTTGTGTCATTTAATCGTGGTCGCTATCTTCTCTCCTTTCTTTTCCCATGCTAACCTGCCAAAGCACTTTTTCACGTCCCACTCACTTTTTCCACGCTCGGCCATGATTTCATCCCTCCGTTAAAATCTTGATCACGGGTTTTTCCCTTTTTAGCAAACATCAGCTTCTCTAAACTAAGTTTTCAACACTGACCATGAATTTTCCGTAAACCTAACCGCAGAGTATCTTTAAACCATCTCTGTGATCTTTCCTGACTCTGTGAGAACACTTCACCCCGACCTTAAAGGGGCCGTGTTCCCTGTTTCAACAACATATTTGGACTTACTGGATTATCCTGAGAACTCCTTTTTTGCAAAATCCTTCTTTGCATTATACCTGGCCTACGTGACACCTCTCAGTTCATCTTCTGAAAACAGGTGTTTTTAGCCCCTCCCCCTTTAAGCCAAGTTTTGCCCTGATTTGCTGGGCCTTGTAAGCAAACATTTTGGCCAGCAGGTGGGCGGGGCTTCCATGCCTTATACGACCGTTTGGACAAACAGACAACAGTGTGAAACTGAATGTTTCGAGCAGTCTGAAGCGTAAGCTTATTTGATCCCGAAGTCCGAATGAAGGAGCACCAGTTTCCACCTCTGCAGAGCCTAATCCTGTCTATACCCCCCCCCCCTCACGAATGGTCGCTGGTCAGGCAGCGCAGCGGGAAACCCCCACCCTCTTCCTTCTGACCAATGAATATACAGGGCCGGTGTAAAAACGCTGATCTTTCTCAGAGGTGGCACATCTTCTCCTGGCTCAGCAGAATTTAGTCGCCAATACTTATGAATGGAAAAGATGGTTTAAAACGCAGCCGTGCTGAAAAACAATATTTTTCTGGGCAGCTGGCCCTTTGAGATGACTTTTCTTCATGCAATTTTTAGCGTTTCATTTTCCTGCTCAGTGATGGATTAGTGTTTTTACAGTGAGACAGATAAATGGTTCTGCAAATGCATATAGTGCCTGATTGAAGCTCTGATCTGGCCACGGCTGTTTCATCCAATTCTGATATGATGGAGAGGTATAATGTCTTTCTGCTGGTTATATCCAAACCTGCGAGGGTTTTTATTGAGCTGAGATATCAGCCTGTGAGTGCACACAACTGAAGACCTTTATATGGAAATAATGTAAGGTAAAAAGTGAAATTAGAAGTACAGATACTCCCATGCATCTAACCGTGAGCAAACATCAGCATCCGTGTCAGCGTGAAGGATCGTGGCTGCTGATGAGAGCCGTGGGATTTACGGGCCTGTGATCTTCACATCTGTCATCATCACCTTCCTCTGTTCCATGTGAGGGAGGACATTCGGCACAAACCGATCTGTTATGGCGGGCTCCATCGTGGCACCGCGCACAGCTTTTTTTGGTCACACCAACACAGTAATGCTGAACATTTTTACAGCCTGAAACTTTGTCCTCTTCTCCAAAGTGAACTTCAGTTTGAAGGATGACCGTTTAAACACTCTGGAGGAGATCCAGCATGCATCATATAGAAACATGTGCACAGAAAATGGGGCTTTGGAGATCGAGCCAAAATCAGCTGCACTGAAAATAGTCCAAAGGTGCACAAGAGGAGCTTTGAGCTCCCCGTCTAACATTAAATGGCACCTTGGGAGAGTGGGGATTATTTTCCCTGTCATTATTGTCACGTAGCACGAAGAATGCTGATGAATGCTGAGTGTCTATAGTCACATTTGACATGTAATTCCTTGTATTGGTTCTATAGCAGAATTCCCATAAATGTGACAGACAGCAGATGCATCTCACTCTGTGACTCCATCATTTGCGATGCAGTACCAATGCCACGTAACGCCGCACGACTAAACGTGGCCTCGCTCAGGCTGAAGACGAATGAGGGACGAGTGGCGCGATAGAGATGAAACCTCACTAAGATTCAGCGGGTCGCTGAAGTCATTAAGTTTCAAATTCCACTGGCTGTAGCTTTAAAGATCCTATCGGCACTAAAATACAGCTGCTGGCAGCCTGAGTGCAAGAATGTCTGTATTACTTAGAAAAAGCACAACCCAGCTGGAGTGTTATTCTTAGAGAGCCAGAGCACATTATACACCAACTAAAGTAACACTGTTAGAACTGGTGCTGGCCTTAAAAACTCCACACTGGTCAAGGTCTGATCCTGAATCCCCTTCCTCAGCCAGAGAGCTGCAGGCGTTCCTATATAAACATTAGATCATGGTTTGTGCCTCGCTCTGGGTGGGGCTGCCTGCCTGCCTGCTGCATGCAGAGATGAAGGGATGGTGGGATGGATGGATGATTGCTCCAGGCTAGCTGGCAGTGATGGTACATTACAGACACGGAGATGGAGAATGGCTTCTGAGTGATGTTTCCATGGCGGAAATCAGATCCTAATGGACTGGAGAATGGCACCACTGGGCAAGATCCAGTAGAGCTCAGAGACTGCTGTTAGTCTCAGAGAACAGAGCCTGCCTCCATTAGTCTGTGATGGAGATAACACACAGTCAGCTGCAATGTCTCTTTGGCGACACCTTAAATCACAGTGCAAAGGTTACTTGTGATTGTTTTCACTACTTAGACAGTGTCATTGCCCAGCAGGACGTCTCTGAGAGCGACAGCAGTCAGAGATTTGCACAACAGTGAAAAAGCTCGTAGTTTATCTTCTGCAGGAGTTACTGGTCACAGATATCAGTGTTGCAAAAACTCAAAATCTTACCAAGAGTATTTGTCTTATTTCTAGTCAAAATCATCTCATTACACTTAAAATAAGACAGAATCAGCTAAAGGGCAACATTTCAGTAAGCTAAAGGAACTTGTTTCAAGACAATAAATCTTAAAACTAGAAAAAATCTAGACAATTTTCACTTGTTTCATTGGCAGATTTTTTACTTAATACAAGATATTTTAGCTTGAAATAAGTGAAAATTGTCTAGTTTTTTTCTAGTTTTAAGATTTATTGTCTTGAAACAAGTTCCTTTAGCTTACTGAAATGTTGCCCTTTAGCTGATTCTGTCTTATTTTAAGTGTAATGAGATGATTTTGACTAGAAATAAGACAAATACTCTTGGTAAGATTTTGAGTTTTTGCAGTAAACAAACATGCTTGTTTGTTGTTTGTTTTTCCTACTATGAAAATAAACTGTTTGTAAGTTGTAAATGACAGTTAATGAATTATAGAATCATTTATCATAAATTAATTATATTTTTACTGCAGCATCTCCGTAGGTGTTCAAAGACGCAGTGTTAATGATCACAATGAGACTTTCCAACCATGTGAGCTGCATGCAGCCAGCCAAGTGTCTGATGTGTTTCATCGCAGCCTCAGCGTCTTCTTGTTTTTTATTAAATGAAGAGTAACGTTTCATACAAAGGTGTGTACTGCTTCCTTCAAAGAACAGTAGAAAGTGGCTCAAATCTAATCAAAGAGAGGCGACGGATGTCTCACAGGTCCTCCACCGCCATCTTTGTGTTTCTGAAGGCAGCAGTAAATTTGTCCCAAAGCCTGCATTCATCAGGTTTTAGAAGAAAGAAGTTTTAGTGCATTAAAGCAGCGTGTCCCTGAAATACAGCAGTGATTGTTTCTTTGTACACCTACACGATAGTCTGTTCAAAATGATGTATGATTAGTGGCCCATTGATCTTTATTTTCATGATTTTTAGCTCTGCGTCAGATGATCTGTCACATGGATCAATAACTGTCAGTGGATGAAAAATACATATTGTTCTTTCAGTAACAGTGTGGCTCTGCTTAATATGTGTGGTACTCACTGTCATCATCGTGTAATGTTGTGTGTATTGTCATCATACAGGAAGTATAATGTCACAATGACCTCTGACCTCTCCTTTGATCTGAATGGTCAGAGTGATTCTTATTGCTGTTATTTGTACTGATAAATGATGCTAAATATCACATTACAGTTTGCATCCAAATATCGCATCGCATTTGACCTCTGACCTCACTTTAACGTGTTTTATCTTTAAAGAAAGTATTTTTATAAAGAAAGAGAATGAGCTTCTGAGTTAGTTAGAAATACTGTAGCTGTAGTTATGTACAAATCTATAACTATGACCTGTGACCTACTCCTAC
Source organism: Oreochromis niloticus (assembly GCF_001858045.2). Classification (NCBI taxonomy): domain Eukaryota; kingdom Metazoa; phylum Chordata; class Actinopteri; order Cichliformes; family Cichlidae; genus Oreochromis; species Oreochromis niloticus. Next base: position 38,609,232 of record NC_031965.2, read on the forward strand.
ATAATGTGCATGTTGCTCAGTGAGGAGCTTTCTGGGAGTTTTGCCTCTGGGGGGGCGTCTTGTTCGGATTAGTAACTCTGATGGGAATAACGACCCACACAGAGCTTTTTGGATTTTTTTCTTTGCTGAGTGTGAGAACATTATTTCACACTTCATATTGAATGTCAGTCAGTTATCTTGTCTTCATAAGCGTGTCCCAGGGGTTTGTATTGCATGTTGATCACTTTCTAACACTCACAAAACACAGCGATATGCAGATGATGCAATTTTGTCTGTTTGTGAAAGAAGAAAACAGGAAATCTCTCAGTGATGGACTCCAAACTTCCTGCTTTGTGTCATAGTTGGTGGAACTACCAAGAAACACTTTGTGTAGCCCTGTTACAAACAGCTTCATATGTTTGTCCATCTTTCCCGTCACTTTCAGATTATCCCCTTTTCAGGAGGAGAATCTGACACATTTTTGCCCCGGTGTAATTAGAGGGGATCTCCAGCTGAATTGACTGTAGGCGACCTCGAGTGCCAAGCACAGAGAGGCCTCCACCCCTAACTCAGCAGCAGCCAGGCCTGCACACAAGCAGCTAATTCACAGATGTGTTTTCTTCTAATGGGAAAGTGTGTGTGTGTGTGTGTGTGTGTGTGTGTGTGTGTGAGTGAGCGACAGATCATCAGTTGAGATGTAATCTCGTACTTGATACTTTGTTTTCAAGTAGAAACAAAACAAAACCATAAACAGTATATTTCTGTTTATTTATGATGAGAATTTAATTTATTCTAATTAGATACATTTTTACTGCATAAATCGCTCTTCACTCTAATTCATTTCACTTTCAAATATATTTTTTCTTTACCTTTGGAATTGTCCACACATCCATTTCATGGTCACGCTGCTACACTGTGAACACTCCATCAGTCTGTGTATTGTGCTGTGAATTAGTCCTGATTGTCCAGACTCGTCTTATTCAAAGAAAGCTGTGCAGCATCACCATAAAGACTGCCTATCTGCTGTGGCATCTCCCCTCCCTGACAGAATAATTTACTATTAAAAGACTATTAAACAGGGAAGAGATGAAGGATAAAGGCAGAAAGGCTGCTTTTGCTGTTTTTGAGTCTCTGACTTGCACATTAAAAAACGCTGAAACAAATTATGGAGCTTTGCCTTTACTTCAGTTTCATTCTATTCATAGAGCTCTGAACTGAGTCATCTTGTGGCACTTTCCACTGTAATGTCAAGAGCTTACAGCGCTACACAGAGAGACCTAATGATTTCCTCCAGAGGAACACTCGGGCGATCGATGCGTGTGCAGAGAGCAACAAAAGGTATAGGCAGAGAGGACAAAGCGCAGGCTACCTGAGAGAGTGGGCAAATGATATGTGATAGTGGCATGTAAACACAAGAGGAGTGAAAAGATGTGCTCAGTGCACCATGGGAAGTCCCCGAGCAGGCTGAGCCTATAGCAACAGGAATAAAAGAGTGCTGAGGGTCACCTGATCCGGCACTAACTTTAAGATTGATCAAAAGGGAAGATTTGAATCTTAAAAGCAGAGAGGGCGTCTGTTTCCTGAATCTAAACCGAAGGCTCGACTTTTAGAGACTCGAGGAAGCCTGCAGTCTGAGAGCAAAGCGCTCTGTTAGGACATTATTGGTATTATGAAGTCTTTAAAATACGACGGGGATCATCCAGTGAAGGGTTTTAAATCCTGTTCTGAATATAAAATCATTCACTTTGTTGTTTCCTCACCGGAGAAACAACAAAGAGCAGCAATGCTGACCAGCAATGCTGTGAGTCAAGCGATGCGAGGAGCTGTGAGGTCAAAAATCAGAGATAATTCGCCTCAGAATAATCTGGTTAGGCGCTCTGTTTCAGTAACTTCAGGGGTTTTTTTCTAAATTCAAAAGTTAAAAACAAACAGGTCGTTTAGTTTGACTAACTGGTTTTCCCTGATGTCACAGACGTGCATGTGTGTTTGTATAAGGTGGTTGTCATCTGCATAGAAATGGAAATGCATGCAGTGATTCCTGGTTATATTAACATGACATGTCAGATGGTTTGTTACACAGAACCATCTGGAAGCCATTCTTGGAAACACTTTTGAAAATGCAGACGCTCTCAAAAACTCCTTGGCAGGTGGTTGGATGAGCCATCTGTCCGAGCGGCTACCAGAGCCGAACTCGAAGCCTTCCTGAATGAAACGCAGCCAGCTGGTAAACCAAATCCAGTCAAGAGAGCGAATCTTCCAAACTTTCTTTTACTGGAGGAAAAAAACCCATCAAGAAGCTGATAGCTCAGCAGAATCTACACCAGCGTAAGTTTCAGTCAACCGAATATCATAAGATTGTAGTAAATCTGTAACATTTCATCTAAATTTCATTCAGTTGACTAAATATAAAGTGTAGAGGTTTGTTATTATTTTCAGTGAAACGTGTCCTTATGTTTCCTCTTCTCTTCCTCCAAACATCAACATTTTTATGAGAAACAGGGAGCTCCTTGTACCAGATCCCAAAAAGACTAAATGTGCATGTCTAACTTTACTGCACAAGGTAAAAACTTCTCACTTCCAAACTCGACCTCTTGTTTTCTATTTGTTGTTGAAGCTTTCAGTATATTTATCATAGTTTTTGTCCTTGTGCATTAGTTTTTATTTATTTATCATTTTGTTTTTCTTTCTGTTTTGTTGTTTGTTTGTTTTTGATTGAAACTATAACAAAAATGATCGGTCAGTGAAATTAAAGAGATTGGTGCAGATCAGTGTCCTATAAGCTGCAGTTTAGCCGCCTGGCTTGATGGATGTGTTAAAGTGTCAGACTTTGCCAAAGTCCTTCCAGAAGCAGCTCAGCAAACCTGGTTCTGATCAAATTTCATTTATTTTTATTTTAATTAAGTTACTAAATGGTTGCAAACAGAAGCATCACCAGCATGGTGTAGTTTCTTGATATGTCCCCGTCTGTCTGCTCAGTGTTTGTGCAGCGCTGAGCTGATGCAGGACAGGTGTGGAGGACAGAGACCGTCATGTGACCTGTTGTTAGGTTACCTAAAAGGTCCAGAGGATGTAGGAAAGTCTGGGTTAAAACAACATGAGACACGAAGGCAAAACTCTTAACTTCAAAGTTTTTATTGTACAAATGAAACTGAAGGAGAGAGACAAGCTGCTGTCACTTTACAAGAATGGAAACACAACAAAACACTCGTCTCCACAGAGCAGCAGTAATCACACGCTGCTCGCCTCTCTGGCAGCAGAGCTCTCCTTTCTCTGGCCTTACGCTGGTTAATTGCTGAGTCAGCTACTGTATAGGCAGGATACACCCTTACAGGATCGATATCGCTGTTACCTTGATAACCAGCGCTGTGTTTTCCCATGATGCCTCCAAATCCACACTGAAACTCAAGCAAATCATTCAGGACCAAGCTGAGAGATGCTTTGCACCCCCTGAAATCACTTAGCACGCTGCACAGTGACAAAGACAAAAATATGTTCAAAGTGCTGCATTTTTTTTGCAGTGCTTCACAAGGCATTTATTTAAAAAATATTATTTATTTTTTAAATAAATGCCTCGGAGGCATTTAGATTTTTAAAAAATCTAAAAATGGCTTACACAGTTTGGAAATGGATAAACATATATCAGCAAGGAAAAAAAAATGGAAATGATGTATGCAAGTGAAGAAGTTCCTGAACGCACCGCTGTAGACATCCGGCCCGCTCCAGCTTTATTAACCAGGCAAACATTCATTTATGTCCAAGCAAAGCGAGAAACGTTTTTCAAGCCTGTCAAACGGATCCTGCAAAGGACATTTGGACATGAACACACGCTTTCACTGAACAGACGACGCAGGATTTGATCTCGCTTCAGACCATCCAGAGAGTGCATAAAGAGATATCCTGTTGGCTGTCTTCTTATTTTCTTCAGTCCTGAACTAAATCGATCTCACTAGAAAACACACCAGACATCTGATTTGGAAAAACGAAGAGTAAAAAAATAAGAGGGAGCTGATTTGTATTTGTTCAGCAGAGGCAGCGGGGAAAAAACAAGGGGAGGTCTGACAATAGAAGGTGAAATTAGGGAACAATGGCGAATAATTTCCAAGATGGGTGCTGTGTGTTGCTGCTTTGCAAAGAGAAAAAGGAGCTGTGAATTCTGTTTCCATCGACTCCGGCTGCATTGATTGGCTCCTTGGCAGACATCCAGGATGAGACGAGTCTCTGGCCTCTCAGCTCTCCCAGGAAGGCGCTGCGGCAGTGGGCTCACCGGCGCTCAATGCCGGGCTTGTTCTCCCCATGTGGGTCGGGCCACCATCTGATAACCTAACAGGTCTCGGCACACAGTGGACGGTCAGTTCTCTTGTTCCTCTCCTTGTCTCCCCCTTATCAGGAGTCCAGGGTGTAAAAAATGGAAGTTAGAAGACGGCAGTTCACACGAGGACAACCATTACTCCACCTGTTTAATAGGACCGGCAGTCAGAACAGTAGAGATGTATTTTTTCAGTGTCTGGAGTCAAACAAGCATTTTGAATAGGAAAAACACCCTCAGTGATCAGACAAAGACAAGCACATGGGGACAAAAGCAAAACCTTTTTTTGATCCTTTGAATAAATAATGTAAAATAACTCCAGTTAAAAATGTTCAGAAGTAGAATTTAATTATCAAAACAAAATTAAATTGTATTTAAAGAAAACCAAATATTAAATATTAAAGTTTGCTGTGCTTTAAAAAAACATTTCCTTTGACCCGTCGTCACCCCTGAGGAAACAATTTGTCTCAGCTTCAGCAGTGCAACATCATCACCTCGATCTGAACGTGTTTGATTATAAACTTCGTGCTGCTGTGACCCTATAATGAGTCGGATTCATTTGAATTCGCATGTTTTATGACTCCAATAGTATCGTATTTTCTGCACTACAAGGCGCACATAAAATCCTTTAATTTTCTTAAAAATCGACAGTGCGACTTATGTATGAATTCTGGTTGTGCTCAATGACCTCAAACCGATGTTATGTGGTACACGGTGCTCAAAAATCTGTCAAAAAAAATGTCTTAGTACGACTTTGGTAAGCTACGAAGCCGCACTGCTGGATAGATTGTTGGAGCATTACAGCTGCCATAGTCAGGAGCCTCGCTTAGGAATCTGGGTCCAAAACTCCGTCTGCTTCAGTTCCCAAAGTCAAACGAACACTGCAGCATCACTGAGAGTTAAAAACTGTCTAAATTCTTTCATCTTTAATAAAATGATCAACGTTGCTGCTTTACCAGGTGTAACAATTAAGTTTAACATTCAGGCATCCATGAAAACAGGATTTATTAAATTTTATGGAGTTAGAAGTTAGCAGGAAGTTAGCTCGCTAGCTTCCACCTAAGCATGATATAGCATGTTCTGACTGAGAGATTTCTGAAACAAATTAAAGCTCTGCTATCACTTCCAACATAAATGAAGACAGAAAACTAAACAGCAGTGACGTTTGTAGGGTTACTGAAGTTGGGCTAGCTGGTATATAATGATGTGCTACATGATCGCTAGCGACACAGCTATGTTAGCATAGCATAAACACAGTGAAGCTGGAGGATGAACGCTAACTTTTTTCTACTCGATAAAAGTTAACGTGAGGGTTCCCGATGGTTAGGGACAAATGCAATCACATGGCAGGATGCTGTAAACGGACCAAACTTCAGTCAGGAGAACAACTGAGATAATCCATCCACCATACCAGGTTAGTCATTAATATACTGCAACAACATGGGAATAGAGCAGCTATTAGGGAATTCAACATTAATGAATCAATGGTACGGAAGTGGAGGAAGCAAGAAGACTGAGCTGACTCAAAAGTGAGCTGAAAGTTTGACTTATCTGACTGTTTTGTTTCGCTTAATGCACTTTATGATCCGAAAAATACAGTAAGTTTGTACGTGCACTTGTTGTCCAGTGTTTGGACAGTCAGGTTTGGAGATCTGCGCTTTCTGACGGTGATGCGTGGGGCTGATCCTCACGGTATTGCACTTCTTAAAGGAACATTTGAAGGTTAAAACTTAATGTTATATTTAAGCTTTGGTTAGGGTTGAGGTTTTTGTGCTTATTTGCCATGAAAAACCTTTTCACTATGAATGAGGTGAAAAAAGGCGAGTTCTTCCTCCCCACTCTTGCCAGCTACTGGCTCATAGGGGCAGCGTTGATTTTAGGCTCACAGCATTGAAGTACCTCCTAACTAAACTTTGTTTCTTGAGTAGAAATGTCAAACACAGGTCGTCACATTACTACATGTGGGTAGAGTTACATTTTAGCCATATGCTAAATGATATAGTTTCAGAAACTGGAAGATGATAGGTCATGTGGTTTGGCACACCAAACTGCAAGAAAAATTGTAAGAACAAAGAGGCAAAAATTCAACCTAAAGCAGTAAATGTAAATCTAACCAATGCTAACAGCTCAAGGTTGGAAAAGGGGCGAGGGAGTTATGTGAATGAAGTGGCCGGGTTGTGTGAGTTGAGGTGTCACATGACCTAAGCAGCAGAAGTGGGAGAGCAGAGAATGACGGCCATAGTTTCAAGTTTCTCAACCCAAAGGTTTCACACACTTATAAAATCAGGCTCACTGTGTTTGTATGTGTTTAAGTTATAAAGGAGAAAAGACCAATGTTCCCTCAGTCTGTTACACTCGCTGTAGGGCTTCTTGTGTGAAGTCTGTGAGAGTTTGTTCCACCGACAGTCTTCACACAGTTTATTTATAACTTGGACTGGCAAAGCTGGCAGTAAAAAGTACAAAAATGCTGGCAAAACCTTTCAAAATGCTAGTTTCATGTCAGCAATGTGAAGAAATATAAAATCAAGCGTTTTTGATTTGACACAAGCGTTTTGTGTGCATCAGCACTGATGCACACAGAGCATAAAGCGGAGCACGACCTCAACATTGGCTGTAATATTTAGCACTTTTTCATTTTCTGCAAGTGGCTTTGCAACCCACCGCTGCCTCATTCCCTCCTCCTAAACTAAACCACAGTCACTGATTCCTCCTTAATTCAGTATCAAGGTTTTCCAGCTTGCTGTACATGGAAATCTAGTGCTATACTCAGGGGTGCACATAAGTGGTCCGCAGGTGCGCATTCGCTGTCAAAATAAAAGACACACACCAGATAAGAAGTTGCAACGCGCGTTTGCGTACATAAGATTTTCTGGAGGAGGACAGACATTTGTTTAGAACTCTTAAAGATGTCGAAGAAGCTCCTTTAAGCAATTACTTTGGTGTTCCTCCACCTCCAAAAAAATGTCAGAAGGAGTCCGAACAGCAAAAGAAGCGCGTACTCTCGGAAAAGTGGTTGCAGGAGGTGAGCTGGCTTCAACAAATGATGAACGCACAGAGATGTGGTGCAGAATATGCCGTGAAAATCCCACTCTAGCGGACAAAAACAGCGCCTTTTATATGTACGCAAACGCGCGTTGCAACTTCTTATCCAGCGCGCGTCTTTTATTTTGACAGCGCATGTGCACCTGTGGACCACTTATGTGCACCCCTGGCTATACTGAAGAATGACTGTGTAGACTGCTCTGCTGTATCCCTGTCACTCAGCTGTGTTCGAAATGGACTCCAGTCAGTTCCAAAAATAAAAACTGATTAAACAATACAAGACCTTCTTTAGGCTTTGATAAACTGCCAATATGTGTGCATTCACATACTGGTGATGGCAAGACACATTGTAGCCACAGCCATCCTGGGGCGCACTGACAGAGGCGAGGCTGCCGGACACTGGCGCCACCGGGCCCTCTGACCACCACCAGTAGGCAACGGGTGAAGTGTCTTACCCTAAGGACACAACGACCGAGACTGTCGGAGCCGGGGCTCGAACCGGCAACCTTCAGATTACAAGACGAACTGCCAACTCTTGAGCCACGATCGCCCCGCAGTTACTGTATCTACAGAGCAGCGTGAGCAGTTGGTTTTAAACGACTCTTGCAGAAAAGTTCATTTGTAACTGAACTAACAGCTCCGTGTTTCCACTGAGCAGCGTCCTTTAACATCAGCCTGTGATGGTCTGTGAGCTGAGGAGAGCAGCTGCAGAGGAACGATGTCCCGTTCTGGTCTGATGGAGGACTCGAGCTGCTCTGCTTCGTCCTTTTGTTGCTTTCATGATGCTCCAGATGTTCTCAGCTGGTGAAAGGTCTGGGATGCAGGCGGGCCGGTTCAGCAGCTGGACTCTTCTCCTACGAAGCCGTGCTGCTGCAGTTTAGCATCATCCTCCTGAAACTTGAAGGTCTTCTCCAAAAATCTGGATAGGTCTGACCTCAGATCAGTTTCCACTTTGCTTCAGTCCAGTTTAAAGGAGCTTCGGTCCAGAGGAGACGGCACTGTTTCTGGATCGTGGTCACAGGTGGCTTCTTCCCTGCATGATGGAGGTTTAACCTGCACGTGTGGACGGCGCGCTGAGCTGTGATTTCAGGAAGTGTTCCCGAGCCCGTGCACTGATTTCATCACAGAATCATGTCTGTCTGCAGCTGTGGGTCTGATCCCACAGTCAGCTGACTTTAATCGACTCGAAATATTGACAAAAAACTTCATTAACATCTGACTCAGTTCAGTTTTATACAACCTCAGATCCAAAAAAGACTCAGAGAATCCTCCATGAGGTCTGAGCAGCTCAACTCAGACCTCATGAGCCGTACTTGGCAACTGTAGAGAGGAAGAACTCCCTTTTAACAGGAAGAGCCCTCCGGTAGAAAAAGGCTCAGGTAGGGGCAGCCACGGACCTCAGCAATCTTATGGATGAATGGAAAGAATAATACAAAATGAATATTAATAATCACCCACAGTGTTATGGAAGTGTGGTCCTGTGCTTTGTGACCGTACAGTGTGTCAGTGGCCATCAGCTCTGTTTTCATCCATAAACCTAGAAACAAGGCCCTGATGGAATAAACACAGCAGGTATGTGAAGCTGCTGTATGTCATCCTCAGGTCATTATTTCATCTCTGAGACACACGAATTTAAGGCTTCGACTCCCAAAGATGACCTATTTTGTTTTTTTCCACCCATTTCCACAGGAATTGAATTTGGTGGGAGATGGTGACTGTACAGCTAAAATTAACCGCAGATCCTCCGCAGTACTGCTGTTGCTGTATTGATTGTGCATTGTTTCTTTAGAGCAGTGTGTGTGTGTGTGTGTGTGTGTGTGTGTGTGTGTGTGTGTGTTTAAGGTCTATCTGCTAGTGTTTATTGGGCACAGCCTGAGACCGAAGCATTGCCACTCTGAACCCCGACTGTGTGTCAGCATGATGCTGTCATGGTGAGAGGAAACGCTGAGTGTGTGTCTGTGTGTGTCACAATCATGTAGATCTGTACAAGCAGCTCTGAATCGGTGAGCATGGAGGGCAGTTTGGATGACTCTGGCTGCTTTTTAGAGCCTCTTTTTCAGACTCTCGCCCTCTTGTTTGATTTGTCACGAGGCAGCGAAGCAACCGAAGAACTCTCGATGTCTTTGAACAATTAAACATTTGATCCTCTTTGAAATAGTTTGTAAACAGATGACACATAAAAATAGGATTTTGTTTCCTTTGTATAACTAAAAAAAAAACAGCAGATCAGATGAAACTATGATGACAGGTTCAGCGTGAGGTGCTGGTGGTCGGAATATCCTGGGTGATCCTGGAGGATGTAGGAAGGGTTTTCTAGGCTGTTCTAGGCCCCGCCCCTCCCTGAGCCTGGTTCTGCCGGAGGTTTCTTCCTGTTAAAAGGGAGTTTTTCCTTCCCACTGTCGCCAAAGTGCTTGCTCATAGGGGGTCATATGATTGTTGGGTTTTTCTCTGAATGTATTGTTGTAGGGTCTACCTTACAATACAAAGCGCCTTGAGGCGACTGTTGTTGTGATTTGGCGCTGTATAAATAACATTGAATTGAATTGAACCTGCCAAGCCCCTGTTACAGCTCTGACTGACTGCATCTGTATATCAATAGTGCAGGTAGTTAAACACAGACCATGAAAACTGCTGAGCAGCACGAGAAGCACAAACAGCATCTGCAGTGAAAAGTTTTTCACAGTTTCCCTCCAGTAAAACGTACGACTTCTTCCTTCTCCACAGCAACTAAAGTACAAACAACCGCACAAACCTGAAGAGGAGGAGCTGTGCGTGGTCACTAACAGCAGTCCCTGGTGCACAGCTACACCATGCAGATGTCTGCAAAGCTCTGTGTAGCGCCGTCAGCCAAAGTGCAGGTCAAACCCCCCGAAACGCAGCAAAGCCTTTGCTCTCTGTTGTCTGTCTTGAAATTCTCGGCATTAGAAAAAAATATTCCAACTTGTGTTTTTTTACTGAACAGCGGCGTCATAACCAGAAGCCATATTTATACACATGCAAGCACTGGAATCAAACCAGTGCTACCCCAACCTCTCGCTTACTCTATGTTCACTTTCATCCTACTCATCCACCCACACTCGCCCAGTAAGAGTTCCCAGCTCCACAGCAGCCTCTCTTACTGGGAGTCAAAGCTCCAAAGCTTTCTCTGAGGCTGGAAGTAATTATTCCCACAGCTTCCGGACAGCATTAACAGACTCCCAACAGCTCAGAGCACTCTAACAATGGGGACTGCTATATAAATGAAAACCTATCAGTGTTTTGGAGTGGGACTAGACTAGATATAAAAAATAGATTGTGTACCCAAATTATATCATCAGCCACTTTACTAAATGCTCAAGAACAGCCCAGTGTTTGCAGCAAATGAGGAGGTAATTAGAACCGGGAGGAGATGGATGGGTCAACATTACCCTGTAACATGGTTAAAGAGTATGTTGTTCCCTGCAGGGTCACTGGGTTATTACGAAGGGTCCGTTATCTCAAAGAATTATGTATTTATAAAAAGAAGGTTCGACTTTTTCATCTTCAGCTACTCTAACACTCCTAATATGAGATCTCTGATCAGCTGACGCAAGCAGGCATTGATTGACATCAGCAGGAAGTGCAGCTGAGCTTGGCTTTGTGACTTGCATGAACAAACGTTCAGTTAACTCATAAACTCTAATATTTTTCTTTCCAGTGTTTTCCAGGATACTTTCCATGGACACCTTGATGGGTTGCTAACTGCAGCCCAACATGGCTGGATGTGCCTGAGGCACCTGGAAGCAGCTGACATAGTTTTTCCTGAGGTGGCTAAATCCGAGCACCTCACCACAAACTCCAGACGTGGGGTAAGGGTGGAGGGGTGTTTCTACTGTCTGGCAAACAAATATTAGAAGAGAAGGACTGTGAGGCCAAAATGCATAAAGGAGACTAGACTTAAAGGAAATATCTTCTATTTTCTATTCACTTCAATTCAGTTTTATTTACACAGCGCCAAATCACAATAACAGTCGCATCAACACACTTTGTACTGTAAGGTCGACCCTACAATAACACATACAGAGAAAAACCCAACAATCATATGACCCCCTATGAGCAAGCACTTTGGCGACAGTGGGAAGGAAAAACTCCCTTTTAACAGGAAGAAACCTCCGGCAGAACCAGGCTCAGGGAGGGGCGGGGCCATCTGCTGTGATTGGTTGAGGTGAGAGAAGGAAGACAGGATAAAGACATGCTGTGGAAGAGAGACAGAGATTAATAACAATTATGATTTAGTGCAGAGAGGTCTATTAACACATAGTAAAGTGGTTTGGTGATCTAGTGGAGAGACATGACTCTGAGAGCCCGGAGCGCTGCTTCACACTGTCCTGAAGATTGCACCGTCTGGTGAGGGAGAGCCTGTATGCTAGAATGTTCTCATTCTGTGTGGACTTTCCAAATGGATGGATGGTTGATGGATGGATTCATTGATAGGAGTTATGATTGGTTATGTTGTGAGGTATAAGCAGTCATAAATACGTTTACATGTGATTTTATAAACTGTTAACGATATAAATACTGAACGGGTGACTCCCAGAGCAGCGTTGCATCGTTGATTGCAATCATCAGGTGCATTCCTCAAATGCATCCCCCTTTTAATTTGTATGTAAAATGGACTCACCTGTGCTGCACCTGTGCTTTAAATGAATAGTGATAATGTGGGTTTGAACCCCCATCACTTCTTTAAAAAGGGTATTACTAATACCAGATGAAAATGTGGAGGCATAATCAGTTGGATGCAGCCCTCTCGACACTCTGCAGCACATCTTCCTTCTTTTATCAAAGCACAGCCAAAAGCCATCTTGACATATTCCAGCTTCCCATTCTTGCTCAGGCTCACAGCGTGTGGGCGGGAGGGTTGGAGTGGAAGAGATGGTGGTCATGGTGAGTGGTAGGTGGGGGGTCTTTTGGAACCTCGAAGTGGAGACAGGAGGAAAAAGCTGGCTGGGGAGGGGTGGCGGTTTCTTACTAAAGACAGAGAGATATGAAGCCAGACTGGGCTCACAGAGCCTGAGGACGCTGATCTGAGGTCAGCTCATCTTTATTTACCTTCTCTGCTTTTAGGTTTGGGATTTGAGCGTGTGCAGGCTGATTTGAGATCAGAGCCTGGGGGCAGGAGTGCAGCTGGAGGTTGAGTCATAGGGCTGAGACAGTTACATTCACCAGCAAACACACCCACGCAAAGCATCCAAATGTATCCACTAAACATCACCACATTATATCATATGACCTGTGAAAAAAAACATATTTCAAGCAAAATTATTTAGAAATAAAGAAAAGATTTTATTACACAGTGTTTCCCTTAGAAAAGTAGATCTGTTGATTTTTTTTAGTTTTCCAGCCACGATGACACAATTCCAACACTCTTATTTTGAAAGTTCGCCTACTGCTAACCAGGTTGTTGCAGTGTCACACACCTGTCCTGCAGTTGGAGAGACTCAGGCTCCGCCTTCTTGTGCCGCTGCTGTCAAAGGCAGCTCAAGGGGCTCGCTAACCAGAGCGTGCAGCAGGTGGGGAGCTGGTGGTGCCATGGTGGTGCAGTGGTTAGTACTCAAGTAGGCACCAGGTTGGCCTTCCTAAACGATACAGTGCTGTATGAGTGAGTGATTAAACGTGTGCGAAGGAGGAGGGGCACATTTAATTTGCATCAAAATAAAATCAAATATCTTCACAGAAGTTTGCTGCTCTGCAGTAATGCGACGCGTCAGTCATACATATGATTTGTGTCTGGTTGCAGTTTTACTCCTTGCCGCGACTCACAAACTCCTCCATCTGCTCTGTGTGTGCATCACTAAGCAGACTTTGCTCTGAAATTTGCCCACAGCGCTGTGTGCTGCGGCAGCGTGACAGCATCTGCAGAAAGCCAGATTTGATTTGATTTGGACGAAAGTGTCAGCTCGAGTCCGGTGTGTGTGCAGAGTCCCCGCAGCGAGGATTTGTGAAGCGTTTGCACTGAGCTCTGAGTTTCTGTCAAAACAGCGCTCTCTGCAGAGATCTCGACAAACACTTCACAACCACTCTCAGGTTAGAGACAGTTAATGGGTGTTATTATTAGCTGCAGCATCCAGAGCCAGAGAACGGTCTGATTTTTGGGCTACAGTCTTTCCAGAAATGCCAGCAGGCTTTGTAGCCGCCACAGGGACGAAGGATGGCACACCAAGCATCTGTAACCCATCGGACACATCATCCGCTCTGAAACCAGTGATCTGCTTCCATCCACAGTAACCCTGACTGGATGTGTTGCATTCACCGAGCCAGCTAGCAGTGTGAACAGCTGCTTACCATGCACATCTCTGTTACTCCAGCTACTCACTTACACGTCTACCTGGAGTGTTGAAATGAGCGAACGTACCTGTTAAATGTTTTACAGCTGTTTTGACTGAGAACACCTGGACAGACGTTTGAATCACTCAGCTTTTGAAAAATAAAATCTCTAGTTTGTCACCAAATTGTAAAGATATTGCTCACCATGGTTTCATTATGTTGTCCAAAACCACCAGAAACGCACAGGCAGTGTCTGTGTTCTCTGTGTTTTTACTAAATGGGTAACGGCTCGGTTTCCACTGAAAAGCCAGAGTGTTGTACCTTTAAATAAGTGTCCATACATGTACTTAAAATTATGCACTCTTAATGCCAACAACAGATTTGATTCATTATTTTTTCTAGTTATCACACCCTTCTATAAATTAAATCGACCACAGACTGTATATAAAAGATGGCCCCTCCTGGAGCTAAGAAATAAAACACTAAAGCACCAAAACTGCAGTTCTGCTAACGTCCAGCAGGGGCTCCCGCAGTGAGTAAGTCCCCATTGACTCCTATGATAAAATAAACATGTTTACAGCCTGATAGCTGGTCCCTGTGGATCATTTCCTCCTTCATAACACCTGTACAGGGGAGGATGTTTCTATAACTCACCTGTTTCAATTGTATTAAGGCTTAAAGTTTGCATTAGGGGCGTGGCCTCTTTGAATGACAGGTGGCTGGTGACACAGGCCTGAGCTGGACCTCTGCACCGTGTTTGTGCTGCTGGAGCCTTTTGGAGCATTTTAATGACATCATGTGACCAGTAGTATGGCTGCTGTGAGGTCACTGTACTAACAGACTGTCCAAGGAGGCGGAGCTCCAGGTCTGGTGAAATGATTGAATGATTAGCTGGTATCTGTGTCTGGATCATTTGTTTATTTTCGCATAAAACTTGCTAAAAACATTAGCTTGTAGCGCCCCACCCTTTCAGCCAATTAGGGTAAGTTTTGGTTTAAAGTTACAAAGATGGTGAGGGCCAAAATGGTCAAATTAAGGCTTCGAATGTGACTTAACAAACCAGTGGGTGACACCGGCATCATTTGTATGGAGCATGTGGTTTATATCAATATCAAGAAGAATTTTGGGAGGGCTTTTTCCCCAAAGTGGACAAATACCGTATAAATTTTATTTTTATTTATTTATTTTGTCCATTTTACATCAAAGTTTGTTTGGATCCTCTGAAAATGGAAGATTGGGTTTAAAAATATCTTTAATTCTGAAGTCAATGACATTTTTTGAATTAAAACTTTGATCTCACATTAATTGTGCGACCCACATTGCTGGGATACAGAGACAAAAACACAGAACAGTTATGGAGCTTCCAGACTTTGTAAATGAAGACGAGACTTCAATAAAACAAATCTGTCAGAAATCAGAGACAGCTGGTTTAAAAAAATCAACAGTTGGGTTTATGGTAAAAAAAACCAAAAAAAACCCGCACACATGCTCATTATTGTGTTTTCAGCGTCTGTGTGAACGTAGTATCAGTCTGCGCCCATCCTCCACCTGCTCTGCTTGTCTCATACAAATTACATTCTGAAGCCATCCGTTACACCAGATTTAGCATTTTAAGAGCTACAGGCAGAGTGGTGCGCACTGCAAACTCATTTTAAAACACCTCAGAGCTCCTGTAATCAAGTTGTTTGGCATGCACCGAGCGCACAGAGGCGATTGTGCGACCGAGGCTGCCTTACAGCCAATATGAATGCCTCGTAGAGTCAAATAAATGAGCTCCACTGACCCTGGTTAATTACTTGATTTGAAAAAAATTGGAGAACATTTTTCATCTTACTGGTGCTCTGTGTGTTTTTTTCCTTTCTCCTTATTGAGCCCGATCCCTTCAGCTTGCTTGTTGGGATTCGGATAGGCCGTGTATTTGTCTCCTCGAATGGCTTAATCTCTCCCCGAGCTCTCTCTCCGCCCACGCAGCTACGTCTATGCGAGCGTTGGCCTTCATTGTCGAGTAAAAAGAATGTGTTATTGAAATGACCAAGTATTATCTTTTTTAGCATGCAAAGCAGAAGCAGTATTTGCATTTTAAAGAGCTTGAAATTATCCAGAGCACCCTTGAGCTTCCGATTCATTTGTTCGTAAACCATATTTCTCTCAAGTGCTTAACTAACTGACATTTGAATAATTGCATTTGATATGTTAACACATTTCATTTGTATATGCCGACTTTTAGTGAGAAATTGTGCCAGTGTGTACACCAAGAGAAAAGAGAGAGAATAAAATGCCAGCCAATTGGAAACTGTCTCTGGGCGGTTCTCGTCAGGTTTTCTTAACGTCCTTGATGTCGCCAAGCGTCTCTCATCCTGCAGAGTTCAGAAAGCTGCAGTTCCTCTAACGTCCAGCAGAGGCTCCAGCTTCGAGTCAGTCCCCATAGACTCCCATGTTCAAACTTTCCAGCAGAAATAAACATGTTTACAGCCTGATACACAAACTGATTGGTCTCTGTGGATCATTTCCCCCTCGTAGCACCTGTTCTGTTTTAATAACTCACCTGTTTAAACTGTATTAAGGCTTAAAGTTTGCATTATTATGACTGTGTTTATGATGTTATGAACATAAACTTAATCCTCCAACTTGACCACCTGTTGGATGTTAAGAGGTTAACACCCAGACTGATGCCCACTCTGCTCTTTCAGCCACACTCACAAACCAAAGGAGAAAGCAGGCTCTCTCATTTTTTTTCCTCAGGTTTTACAGACGTCACACAGCAGCAGGATCGATGTTTGTCTCCAAAGAGAGGGGAGTGTGTGGCAGCAGCTGTGACATCATTAATTATTTAAATCTCTTTACAGAGTTTAACCTTTTCTCTCTTTGAATGTTAGACGCTTCCTCCTGCGAAATCCCCCAAAACACAATAACTGAAATAAAAATCAGAATCCCTTCACTTTACGCGCCATTTAGAAAGTTCACTCTGATGTCGGCCCATCGCTTTATGGAGTTTATTTTTAATTTAAAATGCATAAATAATTAGACAATGAAACAGCAAATTCCTTTTCCAGAACAGTGCCATTGTTTATCAGGACTACAGTTTTCAGTGTAAGTGCTTTTCTACGCCCACAACCTCACCCAGCCAGCCTCATTTGACAAGAGCTCCCTCAACCTCCTCATCAATCTGAATTTAACACCTGAAGTTATCATAATGTTCCCAACCAACAAAATGACTCGGATGCTGAGTGTTTTGACCTGCTGTGACTGCTGGTGATGATGAGTAGATGCTTTTTAATGTGGAGCTGCAGCAATAAAAACAACTTTTAAATGGAGTGCGGAGGTGCAGATAGCTGTACGTTCAGATGAAACAAGGCAGATACGACATTAAGTCGGCTGATTTTAAAGCGGCGGACGATTTCAGACGCGGCTGATCTGGTGATATCTGTGGTTACAGGTGGTTGCAGAGCCTTCCCCTCATTCTGTGAGCAGCTGTGATCCTGCACACGTGATTTTGACATATGCTAGCCTGTTTAGCCCCAAAGGGCTTTCTGAGCTTCCTGCTCGAAGTATCTCTCTGCAATTACAAACTCTGTAAACAAGCTTGGGATCAAAATAAAGCTAACACTTGTGAGGTGTACAGTAAATGTTGCAGCAGATGTTACTGTGGCTACAGCAACTATCGGCTACCGGTGGAGGAAACCGGTCCGCTAAGCGAATTTCTGTCTTAGCGCATTTGCACTACTATGCATGTTTTTGGTCTTCTTTTGCAGCTGGTTCAGTGAATTTTGGTCGGAGCGTGGTGAAACTTGGTGTTTTGGAATTGGTGAGAGCTAAGCTAGCTAACTAGCCATTGTTTACATTGTTAGATAAAGTCTGTAGACTTTTTGGCTCGGCTGTGTGTGTGTTTAGCGGACTTTTGTACATTTACGTAACTGATCTTTTAATCATTGCTTGTTCTCGCTGTGTTTGGTGGTTGTAGAAATGGTTTATATGAGCATTTAGCTGAGATTCTAAGGTTTCTATGGATACTACACATGTTGATATTAGAGATGGCATGATCCCACTTTTTTATGTCCGATACGATACCGATATCAAAAATGTGGATATCTGCCGATACCGATATGAATCCGATACAGTCTTTTATACTTAATAAAACTGGGGTTTTTTTAATGTCATGCTGCATTTTGTATAAGTTCATGAAATGCCAGTTCGGCAGCGTGTAGTGAGGCTTCAGGTGCTTTCAGTGTGAAGTGACTCCAGACCGCCAGCAGGTCTCGCACACATATCACGTGACCTACACTGCTCCAACGTACCAAGGTCATGAGCTGGATTATGCCATGTCAGTGCGCCCCAGGGTGGCTGTGGCTACAATGTAGCTTGCCATCACCAGTGTGTGAATGTGTGTGTGAATGGGTGAATGACTGGATATGTAAAGCACTTTGGGGTCCTTAGGGACCAGAAAGGCGCTATATAAATACAGGCCATTTACCATTTACCATGTCACAACTTTTGTGAGGTGCTTTTGTGATATTTAATGGATCGGATTACATGTTTTATTTCTCCCCAATATCTGATCCAGTAATTTAGGTCAGGATTGGACCGATACCGATACTGTATATCAGATCGGTCCATCTCTAGTTGATATTTGCATAAAAGGCTTGACGTCGTGGAGGGTTACATACTTCTTGAGCCCCAGTGCCCCCGGTACTGGGGGCACTGGTGCTACTGGTGCTCAGGAGGCTAGTTATAAGTAATCCTGTGGATACTGAAGAATAAAACTTGTGCTTTGCCAGCTAAACACTTTTGATTTCAGGCTGCAGTGGGAAATATTTGCATGGCATCAACTTCATTCAGCTTTCTTCCCACCACAGTTTTCCAGTTCAAAAATATAGAAATACTGCAAAGCTCAGCCACAGGCTCAGTCAGCACTGTTACCTCATCCAGGGACAGACACTGATTTAGGAGAACGCCACTTTACTGTGTGGCTGTAATGAGAGTTCACAGTGTGGAGAAAGGGAGGCTTTGCTGAGGCTGAACGTGGGGAGACACCCCCCCCAACACAGAGTCATGTTTCTATCACTTCAGAGGACTTTGCATCACTCACCTGCCACTGCTCATACACAGCGCTGTCAAAGCTGTCCTTTGGCGTCAGTACTGTGACAAACCGGGTGTATTGTGGTTGTGAGATGAGGCGCCCTCCCATACTGTCAGATATGTATGCTTCTTAGGGATCTCTAGGCATCTTATTTAAAAGCACTGGGTGCCTGTAAGTACATTTTTCACAAATTGCAACCCTTTGATGAATTCTCTGCCAGTGAAAACAAGCAACACAAAGCTCCCAAATGGGACTCACAAACGTTATTCATGCCACTGCCACTCCTCAGAGCCCAATATAGCTGGGATTGATGCATCAAAGCCACACTTTTCTGGAGACCATCCGTCCATCCATCCACCCATCCATCCACCCACCCACCCACCCATCCATCCATCATCCATCCTCCATCCATCCATCCATCCATCCTCCATCCATCCATCCACCCACCCACCCATCCATCCATCCATCCATCCATCCATCATCCATCCTCCATCCATCCATCCATCCTCCATCCATCCATCATCCATCCACCCACCCACCCACCCATCCATCCATCATCCATCCATCATCCATCCATCCATCCACCCACCCATCCATCCATCCATCCATCCATCATCCATCCTCCATCCATCCATCCTCCATCCAGCCATCATCCATCCTCCATCCATCCACCATCCATCCACCCACCCATCGTCTTACCCACTTATCCAATAAAGGCTAAAAGCTGACAGCACAACACGCTGCTGTTGCCCAATCAGCATCCTGATAATCATTAAGCTAACTGAGGCCTGCACAGTCTGACACGGAGCTCTTGGGTTTGTTGCACGGTCCGACCTCAGGGGTGAATTTTCCGGGACATCCACTCCTGAGAAAATCGGGAGCGTGATTTTTTTCCCCTTGTTAATAATTGTTCCCACTGTAGAATGAGGGACTTCATATTATTTTGAAATGGATTTGTGACCCTTCCCAGATTGATGGGCAGGGTCTTTGACACACCTAAAATCTTCATTTTATAGCTTTTATAGAGCTGCTCACACTTGGCTGATTCTCACTTAATCAGTCCATTAGGTTATCAGCACCTGGCTGCCAGAGGGTGATCCACAAACCCTCCGTGAATCAAATGCCTTGCTGATGTGGACTACAGTTTTCCATCTACCTTCTTCCACTTAGCCAGTTCCAGGTCACAGTGGGGCTGGGTGAGAGGACAGGCTATCACAGGGCGAACACAGACAACCATTCAGATCTGCTGCAAAGCCAGACCATCACCTGCTTACCCAGCATGCATGTCTTTGGACTGGAGACCGTAGAGAAGCCACGCAGAGAAGTGGATTCAAACCCAGGACCTCTTGCTGCATGATGCTAACCACTACACCACCATGGCACCCTGTAGTTTTTGTCTCATGGCCAAATTCCCTGGTATATAAAAATAAAGATTTTTCTCCCCAGGAGACGAGTCCCTTCAATTTAACTGTGAAAACAGATCAACATTATGACCCCACAACAAAGTAATATAAGCAGACACACATATACACACACACACACACTGGGCAGCCTGAGTCTACTTGGCTCAGGATGACATTCCTACTGTATGACAGTCTTGTGGATTCTGTATCAGTTTTCAACAGTTTGTGTGTTTATAGTATGCAAGCAGGACAGACTCACACCACTGCATGCACGAAAACATGCACACACGCAGAGGTCACAGCTCTTCAGCCTTCAATAATAGGACATCGCATTTACAGTCCATTACCTCTGAGCTGTGCAGCTCCATCACACCAGCTCATCGTGTGTGCTGCCGCACGGTGGAAACGGTTACCCGCTGCCCGGGCTGGTTGTGCCTTCTCATTTCCGAGTTTTGTGTGTGGGAACAGAGCACTATTTTCAGAAGAACAGAGAACAACATGGTGTTTCATGGAGCAGAAACACAGTGTCAGGAGGGCTGTTTTAGTGGAAACTGATCCATGTGCAGTTCAGGCTGTTTGGAAAGACAGCAATCCACCAGCAGGCTGGGGTCTTCGGAGAGCGTGGGCGAGCTGGATAGCAGAGTTTGGCACAGTCAGTACCGGTTCAGTCCTCACAGAGCTTTTGTGAGAAAATGTGTGTGTGCAAGCATGTGAGAATGTGCTCCACAACCCAGAAAGCTTCTATCACTCACCTACACAGGATTTTACCTTTTGAACCCACCAGATTTTTAGTGGGGGTACCTGCAGGTCTTATTTTTTTCAGAGATGAGCTCCATTTTTGTGCATTAAATAAGACTGCAGAGTTAGAAATCAAATGTTTCACTAACTGAATTTACTGTGGGACTGCTGTCCACTGTGTTAATATGATTTTTAAGTGGTAAAATAAACGCTTACACAATTCAATACACTGTGGGCTGCTTGGTTTGACCACGAGCTCATGACAGCTAATGCTGGCCTATGAAAATAGCAGTGACTGATGAGTCTTTGCTTTTCTCCTTTTAGCATGTCACATGGTTGTGAAATGTTCTAATCAAATGAGTAGAAAGAGAAGTAAACAGACCGTGACCCCGTTTCACACAGTCGTCTTTTCACAGCAGACACATGAACCACGCGAGTAGCTTTTACCAACATGAGCTTTTAAACAGAAATAATAATAAAACCGATAAATGTGTGATGTCATATGTAACTGTGCAAAAAACATCGTCTGACTTTTGGCAACGCTGTTGATTTGTTTTATTTTGAAAACTCAGCAACTGCTGTTTTAGTCCACCTGTCAGTCAAAGAGGCCACGCCCCCAATAATGCAAACTTTAAGCAGGTGACTCATTCGGTGCTGAAGCCTCTGCTGGACATTAGAGGAACTACTCGCTTCGTTTGTTTGTGCTAGCAGCTGCAGTGTAGTTAAATGCTGCACTTTATGCTGCTAGTGGCCACACGCGTGTGCCCTGTGCACATGGACGGTCACATGAAATGTGCCTAAAGATGTGTGTGAGATGTGTTAGTTATTGTGTCATTCATTTGGATGGAGATTATTTTTGTTTTGTTTTTTCAGTGTGGTTATAGCTCACATCCTGTCCTGATATCTCACACTGTCTTGTGTGTGAAATCCTTATTTTGATGCCTTTTAAACAGAGGACTCGATAAAATGTCAAATTTTAGGGTGAATCGGTTTCCTGATAGATGTAAACACCAAACTAATCGATGCTAAAATCATCTCCAGATGTTTAGCCGTCTGAGCAGCTCTAACCCCATGCATGTGATTTTTGTCGCAGAACTCTAACAGGCACATCAGGAATACATTTTTCCATCATTTATGATGAGTAAGATCTTACAGAGATTTTGGAATTGTGGGAAATTCTGTTGATGTTGTAATCCATGCATCAAACCAAATCATGCATTTGCTACCATATATATGCAG